>NC_084462.1:106450678-106625678 GCF_027409185.1 Cynocephalus volans
TGCAAATCCTTTAATAGGCATTCCAGAATCCCTTTCCAATTTTATCTCCTATTAAGCTTCTTCACAATTTCTCTCATGCAAACTTTATTGCATTTTCCTCACTTTTTCTCTTTCTGCTTTTGAATTTCCCATTATTTTATTCTCTCTCCCTTTTTAATTCTTGTATTTATGTTCTTTTATTTCTTTTTATTCTGTTTTTGATCTTTCATTTCATTTTGGCATATCACTTTTTTTTTCTCCTAAGAACTTTAATATTGATATAATGATATCAGGTATGTGTTACAGAATATAAACTGTTTTGAAGTTCAGAGAAAAAGAAGATAAATGTTGGATTACAATATAGAATTAATCTAGCAGAGAAGGTGGCATAAACAATGGTATTTTATTAGGAATAAGCCTAGCATAAGTGGAGATAATAAGAAGACTTGGATAACCAAACTATAAGGCATGACCAGGGAAGTAGTATGGGATAAAATTAAGTTTATGTTGTTAATTTTTGAAAACATTTATGTAATGAACCCTAGAAAGTCATCATAAAACATTCTCCTACCTAGTCAAAAGACAGCCATCAAAATTAGTAAATTAATATTGATACAATCTTATCCTCTAATCCTAGGATCCCATTTAAATTTGACCAGTTGTCCCAATAATGGTCTTTATAGCAGAAAAATTCCCTCTGTGCTTCATTATCCAATCCAGGATAATATGTTGCATTTAGTTGTCACATCTTTTTATATATTTCCTTAATGTCCTATATTTGGGATACTTTTTTCAGTATTTTCTTGCCTCTTGTAGCCTTCTTTTGTCTTTTAGGAAATACACAGTGAAATATTTAGGAGTTTTCAACTTACCCTCAACTGATTCATCCAGGAAAGAAACACACACACACACACACACACACACACACACACACACACACACACACGAAAAGAATGATAAAACAACTGCGGTAAATAAACTCTTAACAACTGGAAATCTGGATAAAGGGCATATAGAATGTACTCTTCTACTTTCTAACTTTAAAGTTATTTCAAAATAAAAAGTTTAAAATGATTTTTTAAAAAGAAAGAAAAGTAAGTTATTATAAGCATGAGCAGAATGATACAAAACAAGGCTTTGGATTTGAATATAATTCTGACTTCCTCCTCATTCTCTTCTCCAAGGTAACTGCAGAGGCTATTTCCTGGAATGAATCAGTAAGTGAAACAAATCACTCCATGGTGACTGAGTTCATTTTTCTGGGACTCTCCAATTCTCGGGAACTCCAGATTTTCCTATTTGTATTCTTCTTTGTATTCTATGTAGGAATTGTGTTTGGAAACCTTCTTATTGTCACAACTGTGTCTTCTGACTCCCACTTTCACTCCCCCATGTACTTCCTGCTGGCCAACCTCTCACTCACTGATCTGTCTCGGTCTTCAGTCACAGCCCCCAAGATGATTACTGACTTTTTCAGTAAGCACAAAGTCATCTCTTTCAAAGGCTGCCTTGCTCAGATATTTCTCCTTCACTTTTTTGGTGGGAGTGAGCTGGTGATACTCATAGCTATGGCCTTTGACAGATATGTAGCGATCTGTAAAGCCCTACACTATACTACAATTATGTGTGGCAATGTATGTATTGGCATTGTGGTTGCAGCGTGGGGGATTGGCTTCCTTCACTCAGTGAGCCAGTTGGCCTTGGCAGTAAACTTTCCTTTCTGTGGTCTCAAGGAGATTGATAGCTTTTATTGTGACCTTCCTAGTGTAATCAAACTCGCCTGTACTGACACCTACAGGTTAGATATTATGGTCATTGCTAACAGTGGTGTGCTTACTGTATGTTCTTTTATTCTCCTAATTATCTCCTACACTATCATGCTAATGACCATCCAGCTTCGTCCTGCAGATAGGTCATCAAAGGCTCTGTCCACTTTGACTGCTCACATCACAGTAGTCCTTTTGTTCTTTGGATCTTGTATATTTATTTATGCCTGGCCATTTCCCATCAAGTCATTAGACAAATTTCTTGCTGTGTTTTATTCAGTGATCACTCCTCTCTTGAATCCAATTATATATACACTAAGGAACAAAGACATGAAGACTGCAATGAGACAGCTGAGAAAATGGAATGTGAATTCTAGGGCAAAGTCTTATGTCTTCTATAACTGTGAGATTAATCTGATATAATGACATAATATATAGTAAAGTTGGTAAACTATTTAATAAAGTTCATGAAAATTCTACCTTATACTCCCATATCACTTAGTAATTGTCAAAGAATTTTCACATGCACTGCCTCAACTTATCTTTCAACAACTTTGTATGTTATACTTTTAGATACATATGCAAAGTTAACATCATGCTTTCAAAGTATTATCTCACTAATTCTTAGGACAATAAAAGGTATAAATATGTTAGTATTTGTGCACACTTGTGCCTTGCTGGGTGATACTGAGTTTAACAGAGACAAGGATAAAAACTAGCTTAACATAAAAGTGTTTTTTTCAATTTTATTTGTTTCCTTTTTCTCTAACACTATTAAGAAATGAACTGCCATATGCCTAACTCAAAAAAATATGTTTAGTAATAAAGATATATCAATCAACTTTTAAGAAGTTTAAAAAGGAAACTCCTCCCACTGTAGCAGTTTATAGTTCACCTTCTATCATTATAACAACTCATAACCCATGGAAGCATTATCAGGAGTGATAGAAGAATGAGTTTGCTAATGTGAAATTTGCCTTGTAGACACTTGACATCCTGTGGTATATTACAACTGCTCATAAGCAATGAAAAGAATTTAGAGGGATCCAATCTCTCAACACGGTACAAAGTTTATCACTCAGATCCATCTATGTTATTTTTCCACGATTAGCTTTCATGAGAACAGGGGTTAAAGTCAGAAAAAGCTGGTTCAACTCTAATTATCCCTTACTAATCATGATTTTGGGTGCATTATTTAACTTTCATAAGTTTTAGTTTCCACATTTATAAAAGGGAGATAACATTTATTACATATGGTTATTAAGACAATAATGAGACAATAGATATGAATCAACACAATTTGTGGCATATTTGGCACTCAGTAAATGTTGGGTACTATTATAATTATTATATAAATCCTGTATATGAACAAAGCCAAAAGTTCTCAACCTTTATTTTTTTCAACATGCTTTAGGGATGTGACACACTCCAATCTTAACAGACCCTCATTTGGGGCATTGCAGTTTTAAGTGGAAGTGTGCATATTATGTGCAAGTGTGTACTCAAGCACACAAATGCTACCACTCTAGGAAGGCATACTGAAAATTCAGGGTAGAAGTAGAAGGGAATATAAGCCAAAAAAAAAAAAAATGACAAGTGATTCTGACAAATATCTCCTCTCTCCAGTGAGAATCACTGAACCAAGATAAAACTGAAGATTAAATATTCCACAGAAAAAGGACTGTAGTTTGTCAAAGTGTGGCTTGAAGTAATAGGTAAACAGAGTCAGATGATAAGAGAGTTAAAATTATGTTTATCCCAGGAAAAATAGAATAGGAAATCCATAAGTAGATTAAAAACGTATGGATTAAGTTTTTAAAACTTAAGAAAATTAGGGAATGATAATGACAATATTTGACATCAATGGGAAGAGGAAGGACCTACTAATGAGATGGTGGAATAACTGGATAGCAATATGGGAAAAGATATATTGGATCTATTTGGGATACCACTATGCCAGGACAATTTCTCAATGAATTCAATACATAAATATTTTATAATCTATACAAATTTTAAAATAAAACATAAGCCAATATCTTTATAATCTATTAATATGGTAAATATTGATCACGTTGACTATATAAAATTGATTTTTTTTTTTTTTTTTGTCGTTTTTTCCTGACGGGCACTCAGCCAGTGAGTGCACCGGTCATTCCTATATAGGATCCGAACCCGCGGCGGGAGCGTCACCGCGCTCCCAGCGCAGCACTCTACCGTGTGCGCCACGGGCTCGGCCTAAAATTGATTTTTTAAATGCATGATAAAACTACCAGAAAAGTACAAAGATAAATGAGGGGAAAGTGTTTATAATTTACATCATGAAGAGTAATAGTTCTAATATATAAAGAACTTCTTTTAAAAACCCAACAAACTAATAAAAAAATGGGCAAAACATATGAATGTACAGTTTCTATATAAGGAGATGCAATATTTAAATACATAAAAAATGTTCAAGGTCTCTCATGTTGATATATGCAAAGTAAAATGATACTTAAATATGAGTTCTGACCTATATCAAATACCTGATCGCAATATTTAATAATACAACCTGTTGATGAAATTGTAAATAAAGAAGTATTTTTATGCATTGTTGGTGAGAATATAAAATGGCATAACCTCTTGGCAATATCTAGAAAAATTAAATAAACAATGCACAAGGCTACTCATTAAAGCATTGTTTTTAATAGCAAAAGAATGGAAAAACCCACTTACAATGGGTCTATCAGGATGTAACCTCATCACAAGTCAAGGAATATTTGTATATAATTTATAAATACATATTTTATAATTATTTTAATAAGCATATTTTAAATGGTAAACAAAAAATAATTTTAAAAATGCTTTCTTATGGCAGGAGGAGAAAACGGTGAAGCACAGGGATAAAACCTAGGCTTCTTAAAATATATCTTATTTAACAGTGATGACTTTGGAATCATGTAACTGTTTTACATAATTAAAAATGAAATTAAATCAACAGAAAAAAACCGCAATACCTAAAAATCAAGTTAAACCAACACAAGTGATTTAATGGCATTTTAATTAGGAAGTAAAACATCCAAGAATTGCTTCATTGGACACTAAAACACAGTCAGAATATTGTGTAATATATCCTGGGAACAGAAAATATGCAAAGAACCCAAACTGCCTACTTGTTGTCAGTAGTAATATTAGTTTTACTATTTTAAAAGTATTATATATTTGAATAAAGCAAATAAGTAATTATGTTAATACCAACAGGAATCAAAAATTTCAGCAGTAAAGAAAAACAAATTAAAACTCCTAAGTAAATAATCTGTGTTCTTTAATCTAAATTAGAAATTATTACAAACTAATCATTTACTTCTCTTTTACTAAAAAATATAAGTATTTGTTAACTCTGTCCACTAAAAAGACCTAGAAATAATGAGAGACAAGTAGCAATGAACACATCTTATGCCCTTGTACGGACTTAAATACTGTTTACCACTAAAAAGAATAGGAGCTTTTTGGATAAATGGTTGATTTTAGGTCTGAAGCAGAAATATACAAGATGATTCTGGAATATTTTTCAGGTCACAATGGCCAGAAGCTAAATAAGACTATTGGAATAAGGTCAAAATAACACAGGAGCCAACTTAGACAGTCTACCACTAACCAGAAATGAAACCATATGAGCATCAGTAACAGTAATGATGAATGTAATAGATTAAAGAAATAGTATATAAAAATATCTATGAGGTCACAATAATTCTCAAAATAAAAGATGGTATATTGCTTTGCTTTGAAGGTCAGTAGTGTGACTACATAATATTCTGAAACTTGGTGAATAAAAAGAATCAAGTATTTATTCTGCCTTTCTGATGCAATAATTTTTGAGGGAAATAACCAAATAGTTGATGAAGAAAAGTTCTATAAAGAAAAACTCAAGTTAATAATTGCAAAAGGGGCCGGCCCATGGCTCACTTGGGAGAGTGTGATGATGATAACACCAAGGGTGCAGGTTTTCGGATCGCTATATAAGGATGGCCGGATAGCTCACTTGGGAGAGGGTGGTGCTGACAACACCAAGTCAAGGGTTAAGATCCCCTTACAGGTAAAATAATAATAAAAATAATAATAATTGCAAAAGGAATTATGGAATTAGAAAATCACCATTTTGCATCTCAATGAATTAATAGGTCTAAGGCAACAACCAACAGAAGTTAAAATGAGTAACAGTTTCAGGAAAAAAACTTATAAGGAATCAATCTCTGACAAAACCTGAACTCATTGATCAATCTTCATATCACATAGAGTGAATAAATAACATGCAACACAAAGTACATAGAACCAACTAGAAATGAGCCTGATTTCTAGAGTCACTATTTAATGACAGTATATAGGAAATAGGCGGAAGAGAGAAACATGTGAGAACACCATAAGGATTCAATAAGATAAACACAAGGTGTGGAATATTCAACAGGACAAATAGTTTGGATTAATCAGCAAATACACAGAGTAAAAAAGCAGGAGCATAGAATTGGTATAGATTAAAAGAGTCTAAAAATATACATCAGCCAATGCAATGTTAAACCTTGTCTACATACTGTTTTAAATAAACTGACTTTGACAAGTGTTTTTTAGACAATCAGGAAAATTTTAACAAGGAGTAGATATTCAGTGATATCAAGTATAGATAGACAGAGATAATGATTGATTGATAGATGGTGATGATAGAAGATAGATGATAGATAGATAGATAGATAGACAGACAGACAGACAGACAGACAGACAGACAGACAGACAGACAGTCAGACATAGATAGATTTGAAAGCATCAGAGACAGCTAGGAATTGAGGAGCCAAGACTGCAGAGAGAAGAAAAGCTCGTTGGGATGAGCCCAACATCTTGCATACCATTTATCCCCCATAGTGTATTTTTATCAAGTCTTGGCATAGTCAAAAGGCTGAAAAGTTCGGTATAGGGAAACTGCTAAAAGACAGAGAACACAGCAGAGTTCTGGCAACCTGATCTGGCTGAGGAGCCAAAAATCAGAGTCTAGTACTACTGAGGCAACAACATGAAGGGCAGAGTATGTAAAATGGTATATCTCTCTGTTTATTTAGGTCTTCTTTAATTTCTCTCAGCAGTGTTACGTAATTTTCACTGCACAATTTTGTTAAATATAATCCCAAGTGTTTTTATTTTTTACATTATTATAAATGGAATTGATTATCTAATTTCATCTTCAAGTGTCTACTGCTAACATGTAGATATATATATAATTTTATACTGATATTATATCCCAGAATCTTGCTAAATTCATGCATTAGATCTAATAATTGCTTTGCAGATTTTTAAATATTTTCTACACAAATAATAATGTCATCTACAATTTTCATTCATTTTTTTTCTCTTTTCCTTGCCTTATTACGATGGCTAAGACCTCCAGTACAATGATGAATAGAAGTGCTGGGAGAAGGTATTTTTGCTTTGTTCCAAATCTCAAAAGATTGTTTTTGGTTGTTTTTTTTTTTTTTTTACAAATTCGTCAATTTTATCTAAGCTGTTAAATGTATTGGCATAAAATTTCTCTCAATATTCTTTTATGATCTTTTTAACGTTACAAGGATCTTCAATGATGTCTCTTCTTTCATTCTATCACTGGTCATTTTTTCTCTACATTTTTCTTGATAGCCCTAGATAAAGATTTATCAAATTTATTAAACATTTCAAAGATTCAACTTTTGATTTGGTTGATCATGATGGTTAAGTTTATGTGTCAACTTAGCTAGACCACAATACCCAGATACTTGGTCATGCTGGTCTACATGTTCCTGTGAAGGTATGTTTTAGATTAAAGTAGCATTTAAATTAGTAGACTTTGAGTAAAGTAGACTACCCTCTATCATGTGGATGGAAGTCACTCAACTAGTTAAAGGCCTGAAAAGAAAAAAGGGAAATTCTGCTTCCAGAATACCTTTGGACTCACCAGATTTGGACTCATGCAGCTAGAACATCAATTCTTCCCTGGGTCTCCAGCCTGCTAGATTTGTTCTTGCCAGACTCCACAACTGGTAGAGCCAATACTTTAAAATAAATACACATGAACACACCCTATTATTTGTGTATCTCTAAAGAACCCTGACTAATACGTTATTTACTATATTTTGTCTATTTTCTACTTTTTTGATTTCTGCTATCTATATTTCTTTTTATTGAAATATAGTTATATGTACATATGTGGAGCACACAGTTGAATACCAGTACCTGTGTACAATATGTGATGCTCAAATTAGGATAATTAGTATAGTCAACATTACACAATGTAATCAATTTTTGCAACCCTTTACCAATTCTTCCCTAAACTTCCTCTCCCTTCCCTTTTCCCACCTCTAGTTACTATAGTTGTTTTCTCCTTTTAAAAGTTCAACGTATTTTTGTGATTATCGTATCATTCTTTCTTTCCTATTTATTTCTTTATTTTTTAGCTCCCATTTATAAGTGAGGACATGTGACATTTCTCGTTCTGTACCTGGCTTATTTCACTAAACATAATTTTCTCTTAAGTTCATCCATATTGCTGTGAATGGTGGTATTTCATTCCATTTTATGGCTGAGTAGTATTTCATTGAATAAATATACCACATTTTCTTTATCCGGTCATCCACTGATGGACATTTAGGTTGGTTCCATATCTTGGCTATTGTAAATAGAGCTGTGATGAACATAGGAGTGCAGGTATCCCTTTGACATAACTGTTTCCATACCTTTGGGTATACACACAGCAGTGGGATTGCTGGGTCATATGGCAGTTTTATCTGTAGTTGTTTGAGGAACCTCCATACCATTTCCCATATGGCTGCACTAATTTACAGTCCCACAAATAGTGTATGAGAGCTCCCCTTTCTCCACATCCTTGTCAGCATTTATTATTCTCTTTTTTATAATAGCCAGTCTAACTGTGATAAGATGATATCGCAATGTGGTTTTGACCTTAATTTCTCTGATGCTGAGTGGTACTGAGCATTTTATCATGTATCTATTGGTCACTTGTGTATCTTTTTTTGAGAAATGACTATTCAGCTATTTTGGCCATTTTTTAATTGTGTTACTTGTTTTTCTACTGTTAAGTTGTTTGACTTCCTTATACATTCTGTGTATTAATCTTTTGTCAGATGCATAGTTTGCAAATATTTTCTCCCAGTCTGTCAGTTTTCTTTTCACTCTGTAGATTTCCTTTTTAGTTTCACATTATCCTGTTTGTTTATTTATTCTTCTGTTTCCTGTGCTTTTGAGGTCTTCTTCATAAAGTCTTTGCCCAGTCTTACTTCCTGAAGCGTTTCCTTTATGTTATCTTTTAGGAGTTTTATAGTTTCAGGTCCTTATATTAAAGTCTTTAATCCATCTTGAGGTGATTTTGGTATATGGCGAGAGGTTCAGGTCTAGTTTCACTCTTCTACATATGGATATCCAGTTTTCCCAGAACCATTTATTGAAGAGGCAGTCTTTTTCCCACTCTATGTTCTTGTTTTTATCAAAGATCAGTTGGCTGATGTGGGTTGATTCCTGGGTCCTCTATTCTGTCCCACTGTTCCATGTGTCTGTTTTTAAGCCAGTACCATGCTGTTTTGGTTACTATAGCTTTGTAATATAATTTGAATTCAGGTAGTATTATGCCTCTGGCTTTTTTTTTCCCCCTAAGTATAGCTTTAGCTATTCAGGGTCTTTTGTTGTTCTATTTTAATCTTATGTGTTTGTGTGTGTGTGTGTTGTTTTGTTTTGTTTTTACTTCTGTGAAGAATGTCATTGGTATTTTGGTGGGGATTGCATTGAATTTGTTGATCATTTTGGATAGTATGGACATTTTCACTGCGTTAATTCTTCCAATCCAAGAACATGGAATATCTTTCCATCTTTTTCTATAATTGTTCATTTCTTTCAACAATTATTTGTACTTCTCTTTGTAGAGACCTTTCACTTCCCTGGTTAACTATATTCCCAGGATTTTTGTTTTTGTTTTGGGTTTGGGTTTGGTGCAATGAGCTATTGTAAATGGGCTATCCTTCTTGATTTCTTTTTCTGCTAGTTCATTGTTGGAGTATACAAATGCCACCGATATTTGAATGTTGATTTTTTATCCTGCAGCTTTACTGAGATTGCTTATCATTATCAACTCTAAGAGATTTTTTTTCTAGAATCTTAAAGCTTTTCTACACATAGGATCATGTCATCTGAAAACATGAACAATTTGACTTTGTCTTTTTCAATCTGGATGCCCTTTACATCTTTCTCTTGCGTGATCACTCTGGCTGGTACTTCCAATACTATGTTAAATAGGAGTGGTGAGAGTAGGCATCCTTGTCTTTTTCCTGCTCAATATTCAGGATGATATTGGCAGTGGGATTATTGTATATGGCTTTCATTATGCTGAGATACTTTCCTTCTATAACTAATTTGCTGAGAGTCTTTTCATAAAGGGATATTGAATTTTGTCAAATGCTTTTTCTGTATCCATTGAGATAATCATATAATTTTTGTCCTTGATTTTGTTAAAGTGGTTCATCACATTTATTGACCTGTGTATGTTGAACCATCCTTACATTCCTGGGATGAATCCCATTCAATTGTGGTGTATAATTCTTTTTGATGTGTTGCTGTAATCTACTTGCTAATATTTTGTTGAGGAATTTTGCATCCGTGTTCACCAGACATATTGGCCTGTAGTTTTCCTTTTTTATTGTATGTCTGTCTGGTTTTGGTATTGACGTGATGCTGGCCTCATATAATGAGTTTGAAAGAATGGCCTCTGTTTCAACATTTTTGGAATAGTTTGAAGAGAATTGGTGTTAATTCCTCTTTAAAGTATTGGTAGAATTCATCAATAAAGCCATCTGGTCTCGGACTTTTCTTTATTGGGAGACTGCTGATTACTGTTTTAATCTTTTTGCTTTATATCTGAGAATATCTTTACTTCACTTTCATTGATGAAACCTATTGGTAAACAACAATTATGGTGACAGGCTTCCAGTCAAGTTGGTGGAACAGATGGTCACCAGCATCACTCTCTCCCACAAATCAACCGAGTTACAACTATTAAAAAGCAATGACAGCCAAGCTGGGGCCAATAGAGCTCAGAGGAAGAGGAGGAGAGACCTATGGAGTGATGAAGGCAGGAGAGCCATGATGAGAGAAAGAAAGAACTGCTCCGACCATTTCACACCCTGGCTACTTCAAGGCTTGAGCTGGTGAGCACATGGAGCAGGAGCTGGCAAAACTCACAGCGTTGCCTTTTGTATGAAGTTGCTTGGAGGAAGCAGGGGAGAAGAAGGCCTTGGTGGCCCCCAGAACAGCAAGACCATTAATAGGGTTCCTATGGACCCACATAGGAGCAAGGAGCCACAACAATTGAAAAAAAGGAGCCACTCAGAGGCTGGAGAGTCACCACAAAGGACCGGCACATAGCCTGCCCCATGGGAAGTTTTTGGAGCACAGGCAGTGTGGGAGACGGGCCCACCAGGAGAACACTGGGGCTTAGCACTGACAGCTGATCTGCCCCCAAATCAGTGCAGGACCACTCAGTGGAGAATGGTCAAGCATATAGAACTACATGGGGTGCAGTTTGCTGGAAAAACTCAGGCCCAGACCAGAGTTTCCACACAACCCAGGTGTACCAGATCTCACAAGAGCCAGAGGTACCTATAAAGCCAGCTATTAAAACCTAAGCTGCACAAAAAGCCTTCTCCAGGAAATCAGCAGCAAAGCAGCAATTTAGCTCAACCACAGAGCTCAAGTGCTGGTCCCCACAGGAAGTTCCCTCATTTTAGAAGTAAGCAAAGGACAACAAATTAGTTCCAGTACAGAGTTGAAGTGGTAGGAACAGCAAATAATCCAACACAGAACTGGAAGAAAAAAACAAAATACCCACAGACCAGAGACAAAGTTTGATATTAACTAGTAAAGGTCTCACATCACCAAAGAATGCCTATAAAACCTAGAAGGACCAGAATTCCCTGGGGCTACCAAGCCAGGGAGAAGGGAGGACTGGGCATCTCAGCCATGGCCCCTGAAACCCTCAACCAGCCTAGCCATGACCACCAAGCCACCTCAGGTAGCACCCCAGGCTCTCCCAAGCCAGGATGGTAGGGGGCCTCGGGCCTCGGCCACACACCCCCAATACCCACAACCAAGCCCAGCAATAACCACCAGCCACCACAGGAAGTGCCCCAGGCACTCCTGAGCCAGGGTAGTGGGGGGCCTTGGGCCATGCCCTCCCCGACTTCCACAACCAGCCCAGTGATGACCACAAAACTGCCACTGGAAGAGCCCCGGGCTCTCTCAAGCCAGGGTGGTGGGGAGGCCAAGGGCTTCAGCTACACCTCCCTGATGTCTGCACCCAGCTCAGCAATGACCAAGACACTACTGGAAGCCCGTTGGTCTCCCCTGCAGGGATGAGGGGGTGCCACTGGCCTCAACCCCACCCCTTCTCCTACCTCCTTCTCCCACCCTATTTCCTTCCCCTTTCACCTCTCCCCCTCCCCCCAACTGCTCCACAATAACATCATAGAATGTAAAAAAATAATGTTAATAAATAAATAAACTTTATAAAATAAAAAAGAATTGTGGTGACAGCTTTTTTTTCTTTCATCATTTTAAAGTTGCTATTCTATTATTATTTGTTGGCCTCCATGATTTCTAATGAGATATCAGCCACAATTCTTACAATTTTTTACCACATTCTCTTATATAATGAGTTTTTTTTTTCTTCTTACTGCTTTCCAGATATTCTCTTCATCTATGGTCTTCAGTAGTTTGGTTATGATATGCCTAGGGTTTCTTATCTTTATAAATATCCCCATTTTGCTTTTACTGAGTTGTTTGGATCCGTAAGTCATTGCATTTACACCAAATTTTCAAGATTTTTATACCGTAAACTCAGCAAATATTTTTTCTTTTCTTTTTTCTTTTTATTTTTATTTTTTTATTTTTTATTTTTTATTTATTTTTTTTTTAATTTTATTTTGTCGATATACATTGTGGCTGATTATTGCTCCCCATCATCAAAACCTCCCTCCCTTCTCCCTCCCTCCCTCCCCCCCAACAATGTCCTTTCTGTTTGCTTGTCGTATCAACTTCAAATAATTGTGGTTGTTATATCTTCTTCCACCCCCCCCCCCCGGTTTGTGTGTGTCTGTGTGTGTGTGTGTGTGTGTGTGTGTGAATTTATATATTAATTTTTAGCTCCCACCAATAAGTGAGAACATGTGGTATTTCTCTTTCTGTGCCTGACTTGTTTCACTTAATATAATTCTCTCAAGGTCCATCCATGTTGTTGCAAATGGCAGTATTTCATTCGTTTTTATAGCTGAGTAGTATTCCATTGTGTAGATGTACCACATTTTCCGTATCCACTCATCTGATGATGGACATTTGGGCTGGTTCCAACACATGGCTATTGTAAAGAGTGCTGCAATGAACATTGGGGAACAAGTATATCTTCGACTTGATGATTTCCATTCCTCTGGGTATATTCCCAGCAGTGGGATAGCTGGGTCGTATGGTAGATCTATCTGCAATTGTTTGAGGAACCTCCATACCCTTTTCCATAGAGGCTGCACCATTTTTCAGTCCCACCAACAATGGATGAGAGTTCCTTTTTCTCTGCAACCTCACCAGCATTTATCGTTCAGGGTCTTTTGGATTTTAGCCATCCTAACTGGGGTTAGATGGTATCTCAATGTGGTTTTGATTTGCATTTCCCGGATGCTGAGTGATGTTGAGCATTTTTTCATATGTCTGTTGGCCATTTGTATATCTTCCTTAGAGAAATGCCTACTTGGCTCTTTTGCCCATTTTTTAATCGGGTTGCTTGTTTTCTTCTTGTACAGTTGTTTGAGTTCCTTATATATTCTGGATATTAATCCTTTGTCAGATATATATTTTGCAAATATTTTCTCCCACTCTGTTGGTTGTCTTTTAACTCTGTTAACTGTTTCTTTTGCTGTGCAGAAGCTTTTTAGTTTGATATAATCCCATTTGTTTATTTTTCCTTTGGTTGCCCGTGCTTTTGGGGTCGTATTCATGAAGTCTGTGCCCAGTCCTATTTCCTGAAGTGTTTCTCCTATGTTTTCTTTAAGAAGTTTTATTGTTTCAGGGTGTATATTTAAATCCTTAATCCATTTTGAGTTGATTTTAGTATACGGCGAGAGGTATGGATCTAGTTTCATTCTCCTGCATATGGATATCCAGTTATCCCAGCACCATTTGCTGAAGAGGCAGTCCCTTCGCCACTGAATAGGCTTGGTGCCTTTGTCAAAGATCAGCTGACAGTAAGTGTGTGGGTTGATTTCTGGATTCTCTATTCTATTCCATTGGTCAGTGTGTCTGGTTTTATGCCAGTACCATACTGTTTTGGTTATTATAGCTTTGTAGTATAGCTTAAAGTCAGGTAGTGTTATGCCTCCAGCTTTATTTTTTTCGCTCAGCATTGCTTTGGCTATGCGTGGTCTTTTATTGTTCCATATAAATGTCTGGATAGTTTTTTCCATTTCTGAGAAAAATGTCTTTGGAAATTTGATGGGGATTGCATTGAATTTGTATACCACTTTGAGTAGTATGGACATTTTCACTATGTTGATTCTTCCAATCCAAGAGCATGGGATATCCTTCCATCTTCTTGTATCCTCTCTAATTTCTCTCAGCAGTGGTTTGTAGTTCTCATTATAGAGATTTTTCACCTCCTTGGTTAACTCAATTCCTAAGTATTTTATTTTTTTGGTGGCTATTGTAAATGGGCAGGCTTTCTTGATTTCTCTTTCTGCATGTTCACTATGGGAGAAAAGAAATGCTACTGATTTTTGTGTGTTGATTTTGTATCCTGCTAATGTGCTGAAATCATTTATCAATTCCAGCAGTTTTTTTGTAGAGGTTTTAGGCTGTTCGATATATAGGATCATGTCATCTGCAAACAGGGACAGTTTGACTTCATCTTTTCCAATCTGGATGCCCTTTATTTCCTTCTCTTCTCTGATTGCTCTGGCTAGTACTTCCAACACTATGTTGAATAGGAGTGGTGAGAGTGGGCATCCTTGTCTAGTTCCTGTTCTTAAAGGAAAAGCTTTCAGCTTTTCCCCATTCAGGATCATATTGGCAGTCGGTTTGGCATATATGGCTTTAATTATGTTGAGATACTTTCCCTCTATACCTAACTTATAGAGGGTCTTTGTCATGAATGAGTGCTGAGCTTTATCAAATGCTTTTTCAGCATCTATAGAGATGATCATATGGTCCTTGTGTTTGAGTTTATTAATATGGTGTATCACATTTATTGATTTGCGTATGTTGAACCAACCTTGCATCCCTGGGATGAATCCCACTTGATCGTGATGAATAATTTTACGTATGTGTTGCTGTATTCTGTTTGCTAGTAATTTAGTGAGGATTTTTGCATCTATATTCATCAAGGATATTGGCCTGTAGTTTTCTTTTTTGGTTATATCTTTACCTGGTTTTGGTATCAGGATGATGTTTGCTTCATAGAATGAGTTTGGGAGATTTGCGTCCGTTTCAAACTTTTGGAATAGTTTGTAAAGAATCGGTCTCAATTCCTCTTTGAATGTTTGGTAAAATTCTGCTGTGAATCCATCTGGTCCTGGGCTTTTCTTTGTTGGGAGCCTTCTGATAACAGCTTCAATCTCCTTTATTGTTATTGGTCTGTTCAGATTTTCTACGTCTTCACGGTTCAGTTTTGGGAGCTTGTGTGTGTCCAGAAATTTATCCATTTCCTCCAGATTTTCAAATTTGTTGGCATATAGTTGTTTATAGTAGTCCCGAATGATTCCTTGTATTTCAGATGAATCAGTTGTAATATCGCCTTTTTCATTTCTAATTTTTGTTATTTGAGTCTTCTCTCTTCTTTTTTTTGTTAGCCATGCTAATGGTTTGTCAATTTTATTTATCTTTTCAAAAAACCAACTTTTTGATTTGTTGATCTTTTGAATTGTGTTTTGGTTTTCAATTTCATTCAGTTCTTCTCTGATCTTAATGATTTCTTTCCGTCTGCTAACTTTAGGTTTGGATTGTTCTTGTTTTTCTAGTTCTTTAAGGTGAAGTGTTAGTTTGTTCACTTGCCATCTTTCTATTCTTCTGAAGTGAGCATTTAATGCAATAAATTTTCCCCTCAATACTGCTTTTGCAGTATCCCACAGGTTTTGTTATGATGTATCATTCTTTTCATTAGTTTCAATAAATTTTGTGATTTCCTGCTTGATTTCTTCTTGGACCCTTATGTCATTAAGTAGAATGCTGTTTAATTTCCATGTGTTTGTATAGTTTCCAGAGTTTCGTTTGTTATTAATTTCTAGTTTTAATCCATTGTGGTCTGAGAAGATACACGGGATAATTCCAATTTTTTTGAATTTATTGAGACTTGATTTGTGACCTAATATGTGATCTATCCTGGAGAATGATCCACGTGCTGCTGAGAAGAATGAATATTCTGAAGTTGTTGGGTGGAATGTTCTGTAGATATCTGCCAAGTCCAATTGGTCTAGAGTCTTGTTTAGATCTTGTGTTTCTCTTGTGATTCTTTGCCTAGATGATCTGTCTAATATTGACAGTGGGGTGTTCAGGTCCCCTGCTATTATGGTATTAGTGTCTATTTCCTTCTTTAGGTCTAATAGAGTTTGTTTGTTTTTTTTTTTAATTTTATTTTGTCAATATACATTGTGGCTGATTACATTCTGTCGATATACATTTGATCGCTTATGGTTGTCTGATATCTCTCTCAGATTTTCTTCAATGTCCTTGATTCTTTTTTCTTTCTTTTTGTCTGCTTGTGTTATTTCAAACAGCCCATCTTCAAGTTCAGAGGTTCTCTCCTCAACTTCGACAAGCCTGCTGGTTAAGCTCTCCGTTGTGTTTTTTTTTCAGGACATTGATTTCCTTGTACATTTCCTCTCTCAGATCCTGTATACTTTTCCTCATTTCATCATGATGTCTAGCTGAGTTTTCTTGTATCTCATTCAGTTTCCTTAGAATTATCACTCGAAATTCCTTGTCAGTCATTTCAAGGGCTTCTTGTTCTATAGGATCTAGAGTTTGAGATTTATTAACTTTTGGTGGTGTACTTTCTTGATTTTTTGTATTTCTGGTATCTTTTTTTTGGTGTTTATTCATTGTGGCCGGGCGTTTCACAGTTCACCGGTTTGAGACTAATGACTAACTAGGATGTTGCTGTGGTTGCCAATTTCGTATGGCTCCCTCCGTGACTGCTCAGTTGGCCTCTAGTGCCTTGTGTGTGTGGTTGCCTCGGGTCTTGGGCTTCTCCGGGGAGCCACCTTTCTGGTCAGCTTGGACTCTTCTGGGCTGGTGGATCACGTACCACAGGGTGTGTGATCTCTGTTGAGCTTTCACTTCCTGTGCAGGACTTCTCCCTGTTCCGTGTGCTCTGGCCCAGGCTGTTAGACCGTGCGGTGGCGAGCCCACCGGGTGTGTGGTTTCTGTCGAGTCTCCGCCTCCCTGGCCGCATGTCTCCCCACTCTGTGCGCACTGTGCTGGGCTGGGGCGTGTCTTCTGCACCCCTCGTCTATCAGCTGGGCCTTCAAGACCCTGCTCGGCACCGCCTCGCCCAGGAAATCTACCAGGTATCTGCTGGGCACAGACGACCGGTCTCTCTGGGTGCCTTTGTAGCACTATGTAGATCTTTCTCGGGTCTTGTTCACCTTTGTATCCCCCCAGTATAAACTGAGTCTAGCGCCCGCCTGCAGCCTGGTCTCCGGCAGGTTCAAGCGGACCTGGGAACTCTCTTACCACACTATTCCCAACCAGAAATTCGTTAGGCTTTTTTCCAAACTGGTGGCCGCAGAGATGGTATCTGCCTCCCAGTAACAGGGAGTTTACCTGGGGCCAGAGTCCAGGGTATGGTGGAGTGACAGTCGGCCCGCCCGTACTTCCTTGCCCTCCCGACACTGGCCCGGGACACCCCCTGCCACCAGCCCCGCCAGAGAACCGTGGAGGGAGTGGGAGCGGAGGCCGGTCCGCAGGCTCCGGAAAGCCCGGCACCAGGCCAAGCAAGTGGGAGGGCTCAGTGACAGCCGAGCAGGGCAGAGCTGTCTGCACCTGGGAAAATGGAGGCAGCACCAGGCGGTGAGTGGCCTGGTGGTGCAGGCAGGAGCCGCATGGGCATCCACCCCCCGAACAGAGCTGTGCCAGGGATCACTCACAGTGCTGTGCCAGGTCGGGTGCTCGCTCTCTGTCTCTGGTTTGCCGCCTTTCCCAGTTCTCGGCCACTGCTGCCTCGGGCTGTTCAGTCGTGGCGCGGCTCGGGCGCTCCCAGGAATCTTCTTTAATGCCGGCCTGAAACCTCGAATCCTGAATTGGGCAGCTGGCTGCCTTCAGCGTGGCCCTGGCCTCCGGTATCCTGTCTGCATCCACAGCAGCCCTGGCGCCGTGTTCCCTGTTTCGAGACTCGCTTTTTCAGCTAAGAAACAGTTCTTTTCCTGCTCCACACTTCAAATCTGTTGCCTGTAAATGAGGCAGCCTCTCCTGCCGGGGGCAAAGTGGCGTTGAGCCCCCACGACCGGCCAGCAGCTGTTGTCCTCCCTTAAGAGATGGTGAGAGGAAGGTCCACAAGTTTCCCGGCTGCCTGAGGCCCAGTGGCCACCTTTTCCACCTCAGCTACTCCGCGCCAGCCGCCGCAGTCGCCGCCATCTTGAAAAGCACAGCAAATATTTTTTCTACTTCAATCTCTCTGCTTTTCTTCAGGTACTCTAATTACACATATGTTAGACTGCATGATATTTTCCCACAGGTCTCTTAGGCTCATTTTATACTTTTTCAATCTTCTTTTTGAATGTTATTCAGAATAGATTATTTTTATTGTTCTATGGTCAAGTCAACATACTCTGCAATTTTCAATCTGCTATTAAAGCCATCTAAAATTTCCATTAGTTTGTTCTTATAGTTTCTACTTCTCTGCTGATATTTCACATCTATTTATTCATTGTGACCATATTTTTCTTTACATTCTTAAGTATACTATTTATAATAGCTACTTTATGTTTTCTTTCTTTATTTATTTTTGATTACACATATTTATGGGGTACAGAGTTGACTACCAGTATTTATATATAGTATGTGATGATCAATTCAATATTATTAGCATGTTCATCCTTACAAATCATAATTACTCTTTGTGTCCTCAATTACTCCCTAACCCCCTTCCCCTTCCGCCTCCCCACTTCTAGTAATTATAGGTCTGTCTTCTCCTTTTGAAAGTTAACATTTTATTGTGGTCTTTCTTTCTTTCTTAGCTCCCACTCATGAGTGAGGCCATGCACTATTACTCTTCTGTGCCTGACTTATTTCACTTAACATAATTTTCTCTAAGCTCACCCATGTTGCTGCAAATGTCAGAATTTCATTCTTTTTTATAGTTGAATAGTATAAATCATTGTCCTCTAATTTCAATATTTGAATCATCCTGCTGTCAGCTCTGGTTAACAGCCTTTTCTTTTGCTTAGACTTAACATTTTCCAATTTCTTTGTATATCTAAATTTAATATAAACTAAATGGTATAAAAATACATTGTACAGACTCTATAATGTTCCTCTGAAGAGAATTGATTTTTGTTCTAGCATGCAGTTAATGTGACTGGACTTATATTCCAAACTCTATTGCTATGCTCCAACTCCTCAACATTTTAAGCCTATCAGCTTATATTATTTACAAGAAATCTTGAAGTTTACTCTACTTATGTGCAGTTTAGGGGAGAACCATAGATTTGAATGGAAATTATAAACAAATTTGGGGGCAACAATTGCTGAGGCTTCCTTCTCTTCTGAACTTCACCATTCATCCAGCATTATGGCAGTCCCAAATTCCATCCTCTAATTCTTTAAGACTATAATTTTTTTATTTTTATCAATAAACAATGTAGTTGATTTTCATGTCCATTTATCAGTTCCTCCCTCACCCTCCCTCTCCCCCTCCCACCCATCAACATCATATCTGTTCACTTGTAATAAATTCAAGGAATTATGATTGATCTGTCTTCTTCCCTGCTGCCCCCATTTGTTTGTGTATTTATTTATTTATTTTTAGCTCCCACAAATAAGTGAGAACATGTCGTATTTCTCTTTCTGTGCCTGACTTATTTCACTTAATATAATATTTTCTAAGTCCATCCATGTTGCTGCTAATGGTAGTATTTCATTCCTTTTTATAGCAGAGTAGAATTCCATTGTGTAGATATACCACATTTTCCATATCCACTCATCTGATGATGGACATTTGGGCTGGTTCGAACTCTTGGCTCTTGTAAATAGTGCTGCAATAAACACTGGAGTACAGGTATCCCTTTTGTATGATGATTTCTAGTCCTCTGAGTATATTTCCAGCAGTGGAATAGTTGGGTCATATGGTAGATCTATCTGTAACCGGTTGAGGAACCTCCATACCATTTTCCTTAAAGGCTGCACCATTTTTCAGTCCCATCAACAGTGTAGGAGGTTCCTTTTTTTCTCTGCAACCTTGCCAGCATTTATCATTCTCAGTATTTTGGATATTAGCTATTCTAACTGGAGTGAGATGGTATCTCAAGTGGTTTTGATTTGCATTTCCCAAATGCTGAGTAATGTTCAGCATTTTTTCCTGTGTCTGTTGGGCATTCTTATATTTTCTTTGGGGAATGCCTATTCAGCCCCTTTGCCCAGTTTTTAATTGGGTTACTTGCTTTTTGCTGTAAAGTTGTTTGAGTTCCTTGTATATTCTGGATATTAATCCTTTGTAAGATGTATATTTTGCAAACATTTTCTCCCACTCTGTTGGTTGTCTTTTCACTCTGTTAACTGTTTCTTTTGCTGTGCAGAGGATTTTTAGATTGATATAACCCCATTTGTTTATTTTTCCTTTCATTGCCTGTACTTTTGGGGTCATATACATGAAATATGTAACCAATCCTACTTCCTGGAGTGTTTCCCCTATGTTTTCTTTAAGGAGTTTTAATGTTTCAGGGTGTATGTTTAATTCTTTAATCCATTTTGAGTTGATTTTCGTATATGGGTGAGAGGTATGTGTCTAGTTTTTTTTTTTTGTTTTTTTTTTACTTTTCCTTTCTTTTACACTTTTTACTTGGCTTAGTTTTCTTTCTTTTTTTTTAAATTTTATTTTGTCGATATACATTGTGGCTGATTATTGCTCCCCATCACCAAAACCTCCCTCCCTTCTCCCTCCCCCCCTCCCCCCAACAATGTCCTTTCTGTTTGCTTGTTGTATCAACTTCAAGTAATTGTGGTTGTTATATCTTCTTCCCCCCCCCCCGGTTTTGTGTGTGTGTGTGTGTGTGTGTGTGAATTTATTTATTAATTTTTAGCTTGGTATGGGTCTAGTTTTATTCTCCTACATATGGACATACAGTTTTCCTATCACCATTTGCTGAAGAGGCAGTCTCTTTCCCAGTGTGTACACTTAATGCCTTTGTCAAAGATCAGATGGCTGTAGATGTATGGGTTGATTTCTGGATTTTGTATTATATTCTGTTAATTGTTGTTTCTGTTTTTATGCCAGTACCATGCTGTGTGGGTTATTATAGCTTTTTAGTATAGTTTAAAGTCAGATAGTGTTAGGCCTCCAGCGTTTTTCTTTTTGTTTTTGTTTTTCCTAAGAATTGGTTTGGCTATTCGTGGTCTTTTGTTATTCTATATAAATGTTAGGATAATTTTTTCCATTTCAGAAAAAAATGTCATTGGAATTTTGATGGGGATTGCATCAAATTTGTAGATGATTTGGGGTATTATGGACATTTTCACAATATTAATTCTTCCAATCCAAGAGCCTGGGATATCTCTCCATCTTCTTGTGTCCTCTTTAATTTCTCTCAACAGTAGTTTGTAGTTCTCATTATAGAGAGTTTTCACATCCTTGGTTAACTTTATTCCTAAGTATTTCATTTTTTTGGTCACTATTGGAAATGGTCTAGCTTTCTTGATTTCTTTTTCCTGCATGTTCACTGTTGAAGTATAGAAATGCTACTGATTTTTGTGTGTTGATTTTTGTATCCTGCAACTTTGTAGAAATCATTTATCAATTCTAAGAGTTTTTTTGTAGAGGCTTTAGGCTCTTTGATATATAGGATCATGTCATCTGCAAACAGGGACAATTTGACTTCATCTTTCCCAATCTGGGTGACTTTTATTTCCTTCTCTTCTCTGATTGCTCTGACTAGTACTTCCAACACTATATTGAATAGTAGTGGTGAGAGTGGGCATCCTCGTCTAGTTCCTGTTCCTAAGGGAAAAGCTGAAAGCTGATTCAGGTTGATATTGGCAGTGGGCTTATCACATATAGCTTTAATTATGTTGAGATACTTTCCATCTATACCTAACTTGTGGAGAGTCTTGATCATGAAAGAATGTTGAATTTTGTCAAATTCTTTTTTAGCATCTATAGAGATGATCATATGGCCTTTGTCTTTGACTTTATTGATGTGATCTATCACACTTATTGATTTGCATATGTTGAACCAAGCTTGCATCCCTATGATAAGCCCCACTTGATCGTGGTGTATAATTTTGTGTATGTCTTGCTTTATTCTGATAGCTAGTATTTTATTGAGAATTTTTGCATCTATATTCATCAAGGATATTGGCCCATAGTTTTCTTTTTTTGTTGTTGTATCTTTACCTGGTTTGAGTATCAGGATGATGTTTTCTTCATAGAATAAGTTTGGGAGAATGGCCTCTGTTTCAATCTTATGGAATAGTTTGTAAAGAATTGGGATCGATTCCTCTTTGAAGGTTTAGTAGAGTTCTACAGTGAACCCATCTGGTCATAGGCTTTTTTATTTTGGGAGCCTTCTGATAACAGCTTCAATTTCTTTTATTGTTATTGGTCTGTTCAAATTTTCTATATTTTCTTGGCTCAGTTTTGGTAGTCTGTGTGTGCCCAGAAATTTATCCATTTCCTCTAGATTTTCAAATTTTGGGATATATAGTTGTTTATACTACTCTCTAATGATTCCTTGTATTTCAAAGGTATCAGTTGGAATATCACCTTTTTCATTTCTAATTTTTGTTATTTGGGTCTTCTCTCTTCTTTTTTTAGGTAGCTTTGCTAATGGTTTATCAATTTCATTTATATTTTCAAAAAACCAACTTTTTGATTCATTGATCTTTTGTATCATTTTTGGGGGTTTCTACTTCATTAAGTTCTGCTCTGATCTTAATTATTTCTTTCCGCCTGATAAGTTTAGGTTTGGATTGTTCTTGTTTCCCTAGTTCTTTAAGGTGAAGTGTTAGTTTGTTTACTGCCATCTTTCCACTCTTCTGAAATAAGCATTTAATGTGATAAGTTTCCCCCTTAGTCCTGCTTTTGCAGTATCCCAGAATCATATTTCAGTATGATGTATCATTATTTTCATTAGTTTCAAGAAATTTTTTTATTTTCTGTTTAATTTCTTCTTGGACCCATATGTCATTAAGTAGAATGCTGTTTAATTTCCATGTGTTTGTATAGTTTCCAGAGTTTCATTTGTTATTGGTTTCTAATTTTAATCCATTGTAATCTGAAAAAATACATGGAATAATTCAAATTTTTAAAAAATTTGTTGAGATTTGATTGTGACCTCACATGTGGTCTAGCCTGGAGAATGGTCCATGTGCTGAAGAGAAGAATAAATTCTTCTGAGGTTGTTGGATGTAATATTCTGTAGATGCCTGCCAAGTCCAATTGGTCTAAAGTGTTGTTTAGATCTTTTGTTTCTGTCTTGATTCTTTGCCTAGATGATCTGTCCAATATCGAGAGTGGGGTGTTCAGGTCCCCTGCTATTACGGTATTAGTGTCTATCTCATTCTTTAGGTCTAATAGCATTTGCTTTATAAATCTGGCTGTTCCAATGTTGGGTGCATATATATTGATGATTGTTATGTCTTCTTGATGTATAGATCCTTTTATCATTATATAGTGGCTTTCTTTATCTCTATTTATGGTTTTTGCTTTAAAGTCTATTTTATCTGATATAAGAATAGCTACTCTGGCTCATTTTTCATTTCCATTTGCATGGTATATCTTTTTCCATCCTTTCATTCTTAATCTATGTGTGCCTTTACCAGTGAGGTGAGTCTCTTGAAGGTATCATATAGTTGGGTCCACCTTTTTAATCCAGTCAGTCAGTCTGTGTCTTTTGAGTGGGGAATTTAATCCTTTTACATTAAGAGTTGTTATTGAAAGGTGTCGATTTACTCCTATCATTTTATTGATTTTTCTTTGGATGTCTTAAGTATCTTTTGTTCCTTTCTTTCTGATTTACTGTTTGTCTTCTGTATTTGTTGGTTTCATGGGGTGGTAGATAAACTTTTTTCTCTTTATTGTTAGCATTTTTATTTTACTAGTGGTTTTTGTTTTTTCTTAAGTATTTATGGCAGTGGTGGTTGTTTCTCAGGTACCAAACCCAGTACTCCCTTGAAAATTTCTCGTAAAGCTGGTCATGTGGTAGTGAAGTCCTGCAGTTTTTGTTTATCTGAGAAATATACTATTTGTCCTTCAATTTGGAAGGATAGCCTTGCTGTGTAAAGTATTCTTGGCTGGAAATCTCTGTGTTTTAGTATTTTGAATATATCCTCCCGTTCTTTTCTGGCTTTAAGGGTTTCTGATGGAAAATCTGATGTTAGCCTGATTAGGGCTCTCTACAGGTGACTTGATGCTTCTCTCTTGCAGCTTTTAAGATTCTCTCTTTGTCTTTGAGTTTTGCCAATTTGACTATAACATGTCTTGGAGAGGACCTTTTAGGGTTGAATATGTTTTGGGATCTTTGAGACCCCTGAATCTGAAGATCTGTGTCTTTCCCTATACCTGGGAAGTTTTCTGCCATCATTTCGCTGAATATGCTTTCAATGCAAATTCCTTTTTCCTCCCCTTCTGGAATATTCATGAATCAGATATTTTATCTCTCTTAGATTTTCTTCAATGTTTTTAATTCTTTTTTTCTTTTTGTTTGTCTGCCTGTGTTATTTCAAACAGCCCATAATCAAGGTCAGAAATTCTCTCTTCTGCTTGTTCTAGCATGCTTGTTAAACTCTGTTGTGTTTTTTATTTCATTGAATGAATTCTTCAGCTCCACAAGCTCTGCTACATTCTTTTTCAGGGCATTGATTTCTTTGTACATTTCTTCTTTCAGGTCCTGTGTATTTTTTCTCATTTCATTGTGTTATCTAACTGAGTTTTCTTGTATCTCATTTAGTTTTCTTAGAATTGTTGCTGGAAATTCCTTGTCTGTCATTTCAAGGACTTCCTGTTCTATAGGACCTAGAGCTTGAGAGTTACTATTACCCTTTGGTGGTGTTGTACTTCCTTGATTTTTCATATTTCTGGTATCTTTCCTTTGGCATTTAGTCATTGTGGCAGGGGATTTCATAGTCCACTCATTCAAACCTAATGTCTGGATCGGATCCTGCAGGTACTGCCAATTTGACATGGCTGCCTTGGTGCCAATGGGCAGGAGGCTCCAGCCTCTCTGGGCCGTGAGGACTGGCTTGGACTTCAAGTCCCACAGTGGTGCCTACCTCTTCCAACATGGTTGGCTTAGGGCCCTGTGAGCCTGATGGCTTTAGAGCCTTTCTGGATGGCACACACTGGACTCGGCTGGGAGTCCTGTGGTGGTGCCTACCTGCTCTGGAGCAGGTGCCTATAATTTTCTTTTTGACTTTCAGTTACCCCATGCTGTGTGAATAAAGAAGTTTCCTCAGACAAAAAGCTGTACATACTCTCCTTTCAACAGCTGACTCCTATCAACTTTCTGTTTCTCCCTGCCTTAAATCACTTTCTGGTGTCTTGAATAGTTGGGATTTTTTTATTTTCTATGGAGTTTATCATTAATATCTGTGAACACTTCAACTTTTCTGTTACTCATAGTTAATTCCCCAAGATGTTGGTTTAGAGATGTGCTATACTGGCTAAGTATAAATATTACTATAAACCATTTAATAGACGTGTATAAAACTTCTGTTAAGATGCTTTCTGAAAAATAATAAAGTTGGACGTCTTCCCTACACTATACACAAAAATTAACTCCTAATGGATTATAAACAAAAATGTAACAACTAAAACTATAAAACACTCCAAAACAATTATTCTTTATGACTTTGGATTTAGCAAGGCCTTCTTAGATATGACACCAAAAATATAAAAGACAAAAGAAATACAACTGGACATCATCAAAATTAAATAACTTGTGCTTAAAAAGACACCATTAAGAAACAAAAAAGACAATCTACAGAATGGAAAAAATATTTGCAAATTATATATTGATAAGGGACACATATCAGATTATTTAAAGAACTTCTGCAACTCAATAATTGAATGACAATTGAATTTTTAAATGGACAAAGAATTTCAATAGAACTTTCTTCAAAAAAGATATGCAAATGACTAATAAATTAAAAGATGCTTAACATCATTAGCTATTAGGGAAATGCAAATAAAAAAATACAATGAAATGCCATTTCACATACATACTAGGCTGATTATAATTAGAAAGACATATGATAAAAAGTATGGGCAAGGATGTGCAGAAATGGAGAAATTTTGGGAACCCTTATACATTTCTGGTGGGAATGTAAAATGATTTCCCTGCTTTGCAGAAGAATTAGTCAGTTCTTCAAAATGTTAAACATAGAGTTAACATATGAATCATCAATTCAACTCTAGAGTAAATGCTCAAGAGAAATGAAATCACTTGTCTTTTATAATAAAGAGAACTTATTATGGAGCTATGAAAATTAAGAGAGTGTGATGCAAGGATAGATAACCTGACCAATGATATAGAACAAGGATCCTTGAAACTGACTCATGTATATGTGAAACTATGACAAAGTAGATAAAAATGGAGATAGAGAAACGCATTTGCCACATGGAAAAAGATTAAATTTGATTTTACCATACAGTGTATGCCAAGATGAAGTCCAGAAAAATTAATAACATAAACACCATAAACAAGATTTTACAAACTTAAAGTTCTAATTGATCCTAGTATAATGGCAACCACCTAAATCAGAATGTCTATAAACATCATCTCCAAAAGATGTTATGTCAACAAGGGATACAAATAAAACCATGTTACCATGCCTTAGCATTATTAGGAGACAGAAAATACCACACATTGCAAATTAATTGTAAGTAGAGAAATAAAGAACAAATTTCATCTGAGCTACTATTGGAGCTTTCACCACCAATGCAATCTATGGGCACAGAGAAGAGTAGTGGAAGCTTAAAAGACTACAAGAAAAAAAAGTGACTACAAAAAAACATGCAAAAGGTGTAGAGGATATATTAAATAACAAAAGAAAACATTCATTTCTAAAGTGCTAAAAAGATGGGAGATTAGGATGGCTATTAAACAAATCAAGGGATGAAAAGTTACGTAAATTTTGAAATCTTAAAACTTTAGGATTTTGCGCTGACCAATTCTTAACATGATGTGTTTTTCTGGTTAAGTTCTATAAAAATGTTTTTTTGGTTTTTTTGATTTTTTTATTGGTTATGAATATTCATGAGATACAGAGCTGATTGTCACCGCCCATGCCCAAGATGTGAAGGCTAGATTCATACTGGCAGCATGCCCATTACCACAAATTGTGTTTGTACCCCATGTCCCCCACCCAATTATCCCCAACCTCCCTCTCCCTTCCTCTTCCCCCCCACTACACTTTGTACCCCAAGGTATCTTCTCTCCCTCTGTAAGTCCAATGCACCACTGTGGTCTTTCTTTCCTTCCTTCTTTCTCTCTTAGCTCCACTTATAAGTGAGTGCACATGGAATTTATCCATCTATGCTTTGCTTATTTCACTCAACATAAGTTTCTCCAGACTCATTCGTGTTGTTGCAAATGGGAGAATTTCATCCTTTTTATGGCAGAGTAGTATTCCATGGTGTACATATACCACAGTTTCCTTATCCAATCATCCATTGATGGATATTTACATTGGTTTCATATCTTGGCTATTGTAAATAGAGCTGTGATGAACATGGGAATGCAGGTATCCCTTTGACATGATAAAAAAGTTTTTGTGTAAAAATACTTTTGTCTTTCTTACAAGCAAGCCTTCTGGATAAAAGGTCTGGAGGAAAATAGAAAATGATTGATTTTTTAAAAATATATAAAATTTTGATTACTAAATGAGACACACCAATAACAGTAGGGAAAGAAAATAAAACCAGTACCTAAGAAGACATGGGGAGAGGAGGAGAGATTAATAATCTTTGTTATTGATAGATTATTAATAATAATTAATTATTAATAACACAACACACCGTTATCCCCCTCAAAGCCTAAGGTCCTAATCCTGACCCCCAGAAACTATGCCCAAGTTGTCCATTTATGCTGAGAACCTTCAGATCACTCTGCAGTACCTATCAGGATCACAAAACACTAACTGGTTTGCTAGCAAGTCCACTCATGATCATCTGCTAGTCTAGGAGCAACAGAGCATCCAGGTACTTCTCCCAAGAGCTCAATCTTGCCCACAATCTCAGTGACCTAACCCACTTCAGCAAGAAACTACTGAGTGCCCTAGTTCCTAGGCCATGAAGACACTCAAAGAAAATACCAACACTAAATATACTTGTAGAAACCACACAGAGACTACAATACTGTGTCTATCCAGAAACAAAATTAAAACACATTACTCAATGGTCAATATAAAATACAACTACAGAAGGGAGTCTCTCTCCTCAGAAGCCACTCCTGAGTATTAGAAGAGGCAATGCTCAACCAGATGCCCAGACATTAATGTAGGGAGACTAGAAATATAAAAAAAAAGACAAGAAAATAGGACACTGACAATTCAATCCAATAATTCTCCAATACCAGACCCCAAACAACAGGAAACCTATAAAATGGCTGAAAAAGAATTTCCAGCAAAAATCTTAAGGAAACTCAATCAGATACAAGAAAACTCAGACAGACAACACAATGAAATGGAAAAAAAAAAAATCCAGAATGTGAAGGAGGAAATTTATAAAGAGATAGATACCTTTAAAAAGAATGTAGTAGAAATCTTGGAACTGAGGATTTTTCATGGAAATATAAATACAATTAAGAGCTTAATCAACAGGCTAGAGCAAGCACAAGAAAGAATATCTGATCTTGAAGACAGGCTCTTTTTAATAGTCCAGGCAGACAAAAAAAGGAAAGAAAAAGATTTTTAAAAGATGAAGAAAACCTACAAGAGATGTCAGACAACCTTAAGCATACAAATATCCAATTTATGGGTATTCTGGAAAGGGAGAAGAAAGAAAACAGCATTGAAAATTTCCCAGGGAAATTTACATGGGAAAGATACAGACTTCCAGATCTTAAAGGCTCAAAGATACCCAGTCAGATTCAACCCAAAAAGATTCTCTCTGAGACATATTGTAGTCACACTGTCAAAAGTCAAAGACCAAGGGAGAATCCTAAAAACAGCAAGAGAAAAGAATCAAGTCACATATAATGGAGTCCCCATCAGACTTACAGCAAATTTCTCAGCAGAAACCTTACAGGCCAGAAGAGAGTAGGATTATATATTCAAAGTATTAAAAGAAAAAAAATGGCAGCAGAAATGAAGGAGAAATAGTGTATTTCTCAGACAAACAAAATCTGCAGGAGTTCACTACTATACAACCAGCCCTGCAAGGAATCCTTAAAGGGGTCCTATGTCTGGAATCCAAAAACCAATAATCAGCATCATGAATACATGGGAAAGAATAAAACCCACTGGTACAGCAGATATGCAAATGAGAAAGACAAAGAGACTATATCTTACCAATTCAATAAAACAAAAAAACCCAAAGACAAATAATAAAATAAAAAGAAAGGAATAAAAGATATTTAAAACAACCATAAAAAATCAATGAAATGCCAGGAGTAAGACAATATCTGTCAGTAATGACCATAAAGAAATAAGTGAAGCACAGAGGGATAAATACCATATGTACTCTCTCATAAGTGGGAGCTAGGACATAAAGAAGGAAAGAAAGACCACAGTGGTGCATTGGACTTGAAGAGGGAGATAACATACCTAGGGATACAAAGTGGAGAGGGGAAAGGGGGATGGGGAGGGAGGTCAGGGATAATTGAGGGGATAATTGGGTGGGCTACATGGGGTATAATCACAATTTGTAATGGACATGCTGCCAGGATGCATCTGGCCATCACATCTTAGTCAGGAGTGGTGACAATTTGCTTTGTACTCCATGAATATTCATAACCAATAAAAACAAAACAAAACAAAAAAAGAAATTTCAATTTTTTTAAAAAAAAAGTAAATGGATTGAATTCCCCACTCAAGAGACATAGACTGGCAGTATGGATTTAAAAACTAGACCCAACTATATGCTGCCTACAAGAGACTCACCTCACTTATAAGACTCAACCAGACTAAGAGTGAAAGGATGGAGAAAGATATATCTTGCCAAAGGAAACCAAAAATGAGCAGAAATAGTATTCTAATATTAGATAAAATAGACTATAAATGAAAATCTATAAAGAGAACAAGAAGATCACTATCTAATGGTAAAGGGATCTATCTAGCAAGAGGATATAACAGTCATAAATGTGTTTGCACCCAACATTGGACCACTCAGATGTATAAAGCAAACATTAGACCTAAAAAGACAGATAGACCCCAATCCAATGCAATAATAGCTGGGGACCTAACGACCCCTCTCTCAACATTGGACAGAACATCTAGGCAACAAATCAACAAAGAAACAAAGGATTTAAATTATACTTTTGATGAATTGGGCTTGACAGACATCTACAGAATATTTCATACAGCAACTACAGAATATACATTCTTCTCATCAGCACATCGAACTTTCTCCAAGAGAGACCACTGTTAGCTCAAAAATCAAGTCTCAACAAATTTTTTAAAAAATCAAAACCATTTCAAGTATCTTTTCAGACAACAACAGATTAAAAATAGAAATCAATAACAAGCAAAATCTCAGAACCTATACAAATACATGGAAATTAAACATGCTCCTGAACAATCTATAGGTTAAAAAAGAAATTAAACAGGAAATCAAAAAAATTCTTGAAACTGATGAAAATAAAGGCACATCATACCAAACTCTATGGAATACTGTACAAGCAATACAAAGAGGAAATTTTACTGAAATCAATGCTTACACAAAAAGTATAGACCTCAAATAAACAACCTAACTTTACACCCCAAAGAACTAGAAAAAAAACAATACAACCACAACATTAGTAGACAGAAAGAAATAATTCAGATCAGAGCAGAGGTAAATAAAATAAAGACCAAAAAAATATATATAAAAGATCAACAAAATAATGTTTTTAAGAAGACAGAAAAACAGAAAAACCATTAGCTAGAAACTAAAAAAAAGAAAAGACCCACATAACAAAAATCAGAAATTAAAAAGAAGATATTACAACCAATACCACAGAAATATGAGGAATCATTAGAGACTATTCTAAACAACTGTACTACAACAAATTTGAAAACCTGGAGGAAATGGATAAGTTTCTGGACACAAATGAACTACCAAGACTGAACCAAGAAGAAATACAAAACCTGAACAGACCAGTAACAAGCAACAATATTGAAGTAGTAATCAGCAGTCTCCCAACAAACAAAAGCCCAGGACCAACCACATGGTTTCAATGCTGAATTGTATTAAACCTTTAAATAAGAATTACTGCCAATCCTTTTCAAAATATTCCAAAAAATGGAAACATAAGCCATTCTCCCAAACTCATTCTATGAGACCAGCATCACCCTAATGCCAAAACCAGACAATGATATACAACAAAAAAAGAAAACTACAGGCCAATATCATTGATGAACATATACACAAAAATCATCAACAAAATATTAGCAAATAGAATACAACAGCACATCAAAATGATTACACATTATGATCAAGTGGGATTCATCCCAGGGAAGCAAGGATGATTCAACATAAGCAAATCAATAAATGTAATACACCACATCAACAAAATCAAAAACAAAACCTGTTACAAAACCAACTGAACTTAAACAAAGACACCAAGAATTTACACTGAATCAAGCATAGCCTCTTCAGATATGGTTCTGGGAAAACTGGATATCCATGTGTTCAAGAATGAAACTAGATTCATACCTCCTGCCGTATACCAAAATCAACTCAAAATGGATTGAAGACTTAGGTATAACACCTGAAACTATAAAACTCCTAGAAGTAAACACAGGGGAAACACTTCAGGATCCAGGATCAGAAAAAAATTTTATGAATATGAATAAGATCTCAAAAGTACAGGCAACAAAAGAAAAAATCAAATGGCATTATATCAAACTAAAAATCTTCTACACAGCGAAGGAAACAATCAACAGAGTGAAAAGACAACCTACAGAATGGGAGAAAATACCTGCAAACTATACATCCAACAAGGGGTTAATATCCAGAATATACAAGGAATTCAAACAACTTAACACTAAAAAAAAAAAAAAACACAACCAAATAACCCCTTTTAAAAATGGGAAAAGGATCTGATTAGACATTTCTCAAAGGAAGGCAGACAGATGACTAACAGATGTATAAAAAAATTTTCAACATCAGAGAAATGCAAATCAAAACCACATTAAGATATCATCTCATACCAATTAGACTGGCTATTATCAAAAAGAGAGAATAACAAATGCTGGAAAGGATGTAGAGAAAGGAGAACCATTATAAACTGTTGGTGGGACTGTATATTAGCAGTCATTGTGGAAATCAGTAGACGTTTTCTCAAACAATTACAGATAGAATTACCACATAATCCAGCACTCCAACTACTGGGTATATAACCAAAGGAATGGAAATCATCATGTCAAAGGGGTACCTGCACTCCCATGTTTAAAACAGCTTTGTTTACAGTAGCCAATATACGGAACCAACCTAAATGTCCATCAATAGATGACTAGATAAAGAAAATGTGGTAAATATACACAATGGAATATTTTTCAGCCACAGAAAAGAACAAAATTCTGCCATTTGCAGCAGCTTAGATGAACTCAGAGAAAATTATGTTACGTGAAATAAGCCCATGAACAGAAAGAGAAATACCTAATGTCCTCACTCATAAGAGGGAGGAAAGGAAGGAAGGAAGGAAGGAGGGAAGGAAGGAAGGAAGGAAGGAAGGAAGGAAGGAAGGAAGGAAGGAAGGAAGGAAGGAAGGAAGGAACAATCACAATAATAGGCTGAACTTTCAGAAGGAGAGAACAGAACTGTGGTTACTAAAGGTGAGAAAGGGGGAGGGGGGAGTAGCAAGAAAGTGGTTAATGGACACAAAGAACAATTACGTTTTGTAACAATGAACATGCTGATTATCCTGATTTCATCTTCACACATAGTACATAGATATTGATATTCCACTCTGTGCCCTGAAAATATATATAATCAATTATGTTTCAATATAAAAAGAAAAAATACCTGGGCTGCCTTTCAAAGCATCGGTGAGCGTTTTGGGTTCAGACTGACTGCTGAGCCTGTGGCCACACTTGAATAGGCTGACACACTGATATCATGGACAAACAAAACTGTTTAAAACTGACTGGCTCAGGAGGTTCTTCTATAAACAAGTACTGAACTAAATTATTCGAACTGGACTTGGAACCCCAGGACAGAGGCCATACACTGGAAAGCCACACTGGGAACCATGTTAACCTGACTACCTACTTAATATCCCGTTTTAGGTGGCCTAACTTTTTAAACTCTTTGTTTCCAGAGGGACTGCATGTTCCCTCTGGGATTATACTTCTTATATGTGTACCTTAGCTGTCAGGACACTACCTCTGCCCTGGAAGGAATTCAGGTCAGCTTCAATCTGCTGACGAGAGTTGTGTTGTGCCTAACTTGATGACTTAGATTATGTAAAAAAATTCATATAGAAACTTAAGAAGTCTCCTGGTTCTCTAAAGTAGACCCTAATGGACTGTGGAACATCTTTTCCTGGCTTGGTAACTGTTGTGACTCACGTTCACTGTTCCAGGTGGGCCTGATCATCCTGCTTAAAGTGATCTTAATCATGGTCTTAGTCCACTGTTTCCTCAGGTTTACTGCTTAGTTATTGTCACAACCCCTTAAAATCTGATTTATTTGGGTACATGATGGGGTAGCCTATGATTCTTGCTTGGGTTCTGAAAAATCAAGAGGTATAGTTGAAGACTCCAGCTCTTGACAAAAAACAGATTGTTGATTTTTCAAATCAGACTATCTGCAATTGCAAATACTTGCAATTTAGAACAAACATTTGCAACCCAAAATATATTTTTTTAAAAAACTACACCAGGTATAAAATACAAAAGGCAAAACGGGAGCAAGTACTTACAAGCTATATCACAGATAAAGCACTAATATTACTAACATAAGAACTCTAAGAATTAAAAAGGAACATCAGACACGTAATGTATTAAAAATGGGCAGGCAGTGACATCAATGTAAATGGCAGAATATTTAGCTCCAAGGACGCACCACTCTATAGAGACATTGAAAAAATCAAGCAAAAACTATCAGAATCAATTTTGTCAGAACTCTGGAAAACAGTGAAAGGTTTACATCAACCAAGTGAATGCAGAATCAAGAAAAAGACAACTTTAAAATGGTTAGAATAGCTTGTGGCATTTTTACTTGCCTTTGCCCCAACCCCCACAGCCCATCTTAGCATCAGTCTTGAAGATGGCCCCCATACTTCCATTTTGAGAACCTCGTCCTTGACTTCAGACGGCAGACCTATTGTCAAAGAATTATATTTGTTTCTTCTAATCTGTATAAGAGCCACCTGAAGGACCTATACAAAGTGCATATCTTTTGTTTCACATAATTCAAACTCACTCAGTGGAAGAATAGCGGGCATTACTTGAAAACACTGTAAGGCAAATGAACAACCCACAGCCATCTGAGACTAAATATTACAATTGAAGCAAATTACACAGCACTGAAAACCTGAGAGGAAACACTGAAGAGAGAGTTCTTTTAGGATTCCTTTGGGAAATTAAAGTATTCAAAAGCACCCACATACACTGCAGAACTTAGAAAGTGCATGCATGCCCAAAGTGGGACATAGGCTCAGGAAAGACCTGAGAAGACAATAAGCTTTTACCTGTGGTGATTTCTAGACCTATGGCAAGCAGAAAGTGAAAGCTAAGGCAGAGTTATGTATGGCTTGGCTAAGTGTTGAAGAAATGCTTTAGCACAGAGCCCATCAGCAAAGACTGGAAGAAGTTTTTTTGATTTGGGTTTTTTTTTTTTTCTCCTGATATTCAAGAATACTTTCAAATTACTAGATGAATGCAAGCTAAAGGAGCCTTCATCAAATATAAGAAAGAATTTAAATATTATAAAAATCATTTAGAAAAGTTATTAAACAAAAAAATAGCTGCATCCCACAGTAAGTACCCCTCGTCAAGGGGGAAAATCTAATTCCAAAATTACCACTTTGTAATATCTAAAATGTTCAGTTTTCAACAAAAATTTTCAAACAAGCAAGTAAACATGAAAGTATAGCCCATTTATAAAGAAATAAATAGAAACTGTCCCTGAGAAAGCACAGATATTGAACATATTGGACAAAAACTTTGTCTTAAGTAAGTTTAAAGAGCCAGATAAAACCATAAGAATGGTGGATGGACAAATCAGAAATATCAATAAAGTTATAGAAATTATGAAAAGGAACCAAACAGAAACTCTGTAGCTAAAAAGTACAATAACTTAGTTTTAAAAATCACTAGAGTATTTCAAGAGAAACTTTGAGCAGGTAAAATAAAGAACCAGTAACATCGGAGACAGATCAGATGAAATGATTTAGTCTGAGGATCAGGAAAAATGCAAGAATGAAGGAAAATGAGTAGAGCCTAAAACCTTTGTAACAACATCAAGGATGCCTACATGTAGAATCCCAGAGAAGAAGAGAGAGAAAAAGAGACAGAAAGAATATTTGAAAAAATGTAGTCGAAAACTTCCCAAATTGTATTAAAAACACAAATCTATAAATTCAAAAAGCTCAGTGAACTCCAACAAGAAAAAGTGCAAAGATATTCACAATGAGATGTATTATAATCAAACTGTCAAAAGCCAGAGACAATGAGAATCTTTGAAAGCAGCAAGAGAGAAGCAACTTGTCATCTACAAGGGATCTTCAATAAGATTAACCATAGCTATCTCATCATAAACCATGGACGTCAGAAGGGCTCGGGATGACATTTTAAAATGCTGGAGGGAAAAAACTGTTCACCAAAAAGTCTCTGTCCAGCAAAACTATCTTTCAAATATGAAGGAGAAATTAAACATTCCTATTGTTTCAAAAGAAAAGAAGAAAGCTGAAAAAGTTCATGTCTAGTAGGCGTACACTTTAAGATATGCTAAAGAAAGCCCCTCAGACATAAATGAAAGGTGCTTGAGAGTAACTCGAAGACACATGAAGAAACACAATTCCAGTAAAGGTAACTACATAGGTAAATGTAAAAGCCAGTATTACCACATTTTTATTTGTAATTCCTTCTTTATGTCCTGTATGATTTAAAAGATGAATGTATACAACAGTGACTATAAATCTATGATAATGAGCACACAATGTATAAAGATGTAATTTGTGAAATTAACAACATAAAGAAGGTTGTAGGGGGCTGGATAAGAGGAGAGATTTTATTTGCTGCTGAAATTAAGTTTGTTTCAATGTAAACTAAATTGTCCTAAAATAAGAATGTTAATTGTGAACTTTTTCTGTAAATCTGAAATTATTCAGAAATAAAATTTTTTAATGGGCAAAAAATTTGAATAGATATTTCACCAAAGAAGATGTACAAATGGTCATTAAACACATGAAATGATGCCCAAAAAACCAAAGAATGTTAATTGTAAATCCCTGTGGTAACCACAAATGAAATATCTAAAAGAAAATCCTTTTGGGGTGATTAAAATATTTCAGAACTAGAGAAAGAGTAGTTATGCAACATGTGAATATACTAAATGCCTCTAATTTTTTCACTTTAAAATTATTAATTTTATGTTATTTGATTTCTACTTCAATTGAAAAAATATGAAGAAATTGGCAAAAGAGATACACACTTCCAAAACAGATATAAAACTATATCTTAAACATATAAAAACATTTATCTTCACCCATAATAAAATAAATGCAAATTAAAACCACAATAAGATACCATTTCTCACACGATTTGGCAAAACGCCAAAACTCCTAGCAAGACTGTATAGAAACTAAATTTCTTGAGGAAAGGTAAAATGGTTCAACCTCTATGGAGAGAAACTTGCCAATATCTAGCAAAACTATGCATGCATTAGACTTTGTCTCTTCCATCTCACTATTAGGAATTTAGTCTGGAGACACACCACCAAAAATACAAAAATACATATGCAGCAATGACTAAAAAATATTGGAAACTACATAAATGTGCAAATATTGGAAATATAGGTTGAATAATCTATGAAACATATACACAATGGAGTATTATACAGCTATAAAAAAAATCAGGAAGTGTTCCATGAACTGATAGGAAGTGATTTCTAAGTAAAACACACAAAGGGCAAAAGAGTACACACAGAACTCAAACTTTAAGAAACAAGATAGCATATTAATTTTCCCATTTGTTCAAAAAAGAAATGCAACAAAAATGATAACATATATTATCTAAGAGAAGTGGGAAGGAATGTGGTAGAAGGGATGTGGGAGAATGGAACATTAAGAACACCTCTATGAAAGGAAGAAACAACAATCACAGTAATACATTGAACTTTTAGAAAACTAGAGGTGGAAAAGGGGAGGGGAGCGATGAGGGAGGGGGGCTGATGAGGAATTGGACACAAAGAATGATTGTGTATTATAATGACGAATAAGCTAACTATACCGATCTAACCACCACACGTTGTACACAATTATTGAAAATCAACGTTGTACCCCACATGTATATAATAAAAAAAGAATACCTTTATGCATGATTTTAAACTTTTAGTCAAGTTAACCTTTTACATATTCAAAATTTAATATTAAGCCAACAAAGATAAGGTTTTTTAAATTCTAAAATGAAATACAAGAGGAAACAAATGAATCCAAATATATTTCAGATGAATAAATGGCATAACCAAACTGAAAGGGAAAATAAGATCTAGCAAAAATAAGCTTTTTTGACTGTTCCTTCTTTTTTTTCAAATCAACTTTTGAACATAATACTTTGACTATATGCCATTCCCTGAAAAAATAAAATAACTGCAAGAAAATCGTTGTCTTATTAGTTTTCTTTTCTTTTTTTATGGTAGTGTGAATATAGCAATGCTGAAACAATTATATGTGCACTGTAGGATTAAGCCAATGATCAAATATATTTATGTTGTTAGGACCTAGAGCTATCACTATGAAAGGAGAAGAGATACAAGTATGGACTAGAAGAAGGCAAGAGGAAGCCCACTGGGTTGGATTAGAATCGGTGTGCCACCATTTCTCCCATCTAACTGTGGCTTCGTACTCACCCCTCCTCCCGACCCTCCTTATCCTCTGGTAACCATCATTCTACTCTTTACTTCTGTGAAAATAGTTTTTTAGATTCCACATATGAGTGAGATCATACATTATTTACTTCTCTGTGCCTGGCTTTTTTCAATTAACGTAATGTCCTCCAGGTTTATCCACGTTGCGGCAAATGACAGGATTTCATTCTTTTTTATGTCTAAATAGAATTCCCATAAATATGTATAATTCTTTAAAAAGAAATAATAAATAAAAAGAAACAATTTTAAAAATAATTGGAATTATCAATATAAATGTCCTCTTGCTCTCTTTTTACATATATATAATGTGCATATATACATATGTAAATATATATATTGAGCATTAACAACTGCCTATAATAACAGAGAGGAGAACTCATAATTATGTGTCCTGGTGAATAAACACCCTCTATAATCTTCTCCAAAATAGAATTTAACATGTGTCTGATCAAAACTCTGAACCAGCTGTCATTCAGATAAAATACAAAGGTTAGTGGAAATGTTGAACTTCACTGAGAGTCTGTAATCAGCAAAATTCAGAGTGTGGGAAATCAAATGACAAAAGACCCAAATTTTTCAACAATTAAGTTGCAAGGAAAAGAAAATTTTGGAAGGAAACCTGTGTATTAGAAGAGAAATACTACCATTAGCAACAACATGGATGGACTTAGAGAAAATTATATTAAGTGAAACAAGTCAGGCACAAAGAGAAATATCACGTTCTCACTTATTTGTGGGAGTTAAAAATAAATAAATAAACACACAAAGAAATAAAGGCGGGGGAGGAAGAAGACACAAGAATCACAAAAATTCCTTAAACTTTTTAAGCCAAGTGAACAGATACAATGGGGGGGGAGTAGAAGAGGGGGTGGAGAGGAACGGGTTAAGGGGCATGAAAATCAACGACAATGTATATTGAGAAGTAAAATAAAATTTAAAATAAATAAATAAAAAGAAGAGATTTTAAAAATATGTCAAATGAAAAAAATGGGCAAGACTAAAATTATAGAGCCTTGGAATGTACACTTGGAATATAAAGCTATAAACATGCAAGGAAGACTTTACTATAACAGTCAGGATCATAGATACTTTTGAGGTGAAAGTTTGTTGTGATTGGGAAAAGTCACATAAAGGATTTGGGGGATGGCTGAAAAAGTTCTATATCTTGAACTTGGGTGACAATTACAGGGGTGTTTACTTTATAAAATTGATTAAGCTATAAACTTGTTTTGTGCCGTTTTCTGTATTATGTTTTATTTTACAACTTATGAATAATAAATGAATGAATGAATGAATTTTAAAAATCAAAATCAAAGCTTGGTGAACAAGTAGCAGCACCAAGTCTCCAACTTATAACCACCCTTGTCTGGAGACTTACATTCCACTGCCATTGCCAGAGGCTAATCCCTTCAGTATGCTCTGAAATTCAAAGAACAATGGAAATTTTGCTTATCTGACTCAGCGCATAAGGCAACTGTGTCTTCAGGGAGTCCAAACAACTCAGAGTTTCTTTTTGTTGCATAATTCCCCCCTGTGAGAAGAGTTACACAAAATACTACCACAGTAAAGGCAGTTAATTAACAGCACTAACTGCTTGGGTAGTGACCAAGTGGAACTTCAGAGACCTGGCATTGCCAGCCAGAAATCAGTCTGTTATGGGAATTGTCTTCTAGAATCATGTTGGTTTTCCTGGAGTAACTAAGGCGAAAGGTGGTTAATGGGTCACTTGGGGGTGACATCTCTTCCTGTAAATTGCCATCTCTTTCTCTTAAGATTTTTTTTTGGCCATGAAACAAAAAGCCCTTAAATAACAAGGAAAGCAAGCTATAATTAAATAAAAGTAATGGAAAGAAAAAACTGTGAATAATTTTATGCTTTTACAACTAGTTCTATATTACAAATTCTACGTTAGAAATATAAACCATAGCCTCACCATAGGCACTTAAATAAAGTAAAGTTGCCAAAATAGTGTGTCACCTATCTATTCATTTATCAACCTCTTCATGGCAAGTGGGGGAAAAAGCAAGGGGATGAATAAAATGGAAGCTACAAAAATGTAGGTGGGAGAAATATTTATGACCTGCTTGTTAATTAAGACTTTAATCAGCAATAATGTAAATAAAGTATAAACACCAGTGATGACACTAATACATATCATAGCTCAGAAATGTTAGCTTTAGTCTGAACAGAACCACCCAAAGGTTAATTTTCTACAATTAACAATTTTAAAGGAAAATGTCTGATCCTGAAAACCCTAAAATGATCCATGAAAATACAGTAAGTGAAAGAACACACAAATTCAGAATAAACATACAATAAGAGGGAATAAACAGCTGGTATTCAAACATAGTCAAAGAGAGGGTGATGTCTGGATAATCATTTCAGCCCGTGGTTAAAAACAAATGCAAATGTGGTGGCTAATGTTTATTAGACAATTCCTCTGTGCCGAGCAGTGTTTATTTTTATTTTGCACTCAATCTTTACCCTAACCCTAAAGTTGATGAAGCTTGCATTTGAGTGCAGGAAATCTGATCTAGAACCTATATAAAATAATATAATTAACACATTATATAATTATATAATTAACACAATTTTCTTTCATATCATCTGTATCAAATAGAAAAATAAATATAGGGATACGGAGGCTGGCCATGTCAATCAGTGATATTACCCTCACAATAGCACAGTCTCAAGTCAGTCCCCCCAAAATACAGTTTAGTCCAACAAATATTTATTGAGTGGCTGCAGGGAACCAGAAACTGTGCTGGGTGCTCCAATGTAACAAAGATATTCTCATAATTTTAATACAAGTTTTATAGTTTTGTCTTTCAGTTTTAGATATTCAACCTCACTCGGAGTTAATTCAGGGGTATGTTGTGGGATAAGGGTCTAATTTTATCTTTTATATATCAATAACTAAATGTCCTATAACAATTTCTCAAAAAGCCCATCCTCATACGCTGATCTCCAATACTAGTTTTCACAAATATCAAGTGTCCATTTGTGTATTGGTAGGGTTGTGGGTTCCCTATAATGTTCCATTAGTCTATTTTATTGTGCCTATACAAACACTATAGTGCCTTCATGCCAGAGCTTTATAAAAATTCTTATTATCTTATAGAACAAGTCCCACAACCTTGTTCTTCAACTGCCTTTGTTTTCCTTGGCCCTTTGTAATTCTGAATACATTTTAGAATCAGTTGTTACGATCCACCAATAAATAAAAATTTAAATAACTTTTGAGTTTTTAATTAGGTTTGTATTAAATTTTTATTTTTTTAATTTATTTTTTATTGGAACATAGTTGATTGTACATATCTGTGGGGTACAGCACTGAATATCAGTACCTGTGTGTAACATGTGGTGTTCAAATCAGGATAGTTAGTATGTTCTTCATTATACAATATAATCAATTTTGTGGCCCTTTACCAATTCCTACCTTTCACCCCTCCCTCTTTCCCTTTTTCACCTCACTTCTTCTCTCTTCTTTTGAAAGTTCAACGTATTATTATGATTGTTGTATCTTTCTATTTTTATTTATTTGTTTTGTTTGTTTTAGCTCCCACTTTTCAGTGAGAACCTGCGGTATTTCCTGGCTTATTTCATTCACTTATTGTAATTTTCTCTAAGTTCATCTGTTTTACTGTGAATGGCAGTATTCCATTCTTTTTTATGGCAGAATACTATTCCATTGCATAAATATACCACATTTTCCTTATCCAGTCATCTGACAATGGACATTTAGGTTGGTTCCAACTCTTGGCTAGTGTAAATAGAGCTGCAATAAACAGGGGAGTGCAGGTGTCCCTTTGATATAATGATTTCCTTTCCTTTTGGTATATGCCCAGCAGTGAGATTGTTGGATCATGTGGCAGTTCTATCTGTAGTTGTCTGAAGAATCTCCATACCGTTTTCCATAACGGCTGCACCAATTTACAGCCCCACCAACAGTGTAGGAGGGTTCCCCTTTCTCTGCACCCTTGCCAACATTTGTTATTCTCTCTTTTTGATAATACCCAGTCCAACTGGAGTGAGATAATATCTCAATGTGGTTTTGTTTTGCATTTCCCTGATGCTGAGTGATGTTAGGCATCTTTCATGTGCCTTGGCCATTCATATTATCTTCCTTTGAGAAATGCCTATTCAGCTCCTTTGCCCATTTTTTCGTTGCGTTATTTATTTATTTTTTTCATTTTCTCTGTTAAGTTGTTTGAGTTCCTTGCATGTTCTGGATATTGATCCTTTGTCAGGTGCATAGTTTGCCAATCTTTTCTCCCACTCTGTAGGTTGTCTTTTCACTCTGTTAATTGTTTCTCTTGCTGTGCAAAAGCTTTTTAGTTTGATTTAATCCCATTTGCTTATTTTTCGCTTGGCTGCCTGTGCTTTGGGGCTCATATTCATAAAGTCTTTGCCCAGTCCTACTTCCTAAAATGTTTCCCCATTGTTTTATTTTAGTAGTTTTATCATTTCAGGTCTTATATTTAAATCTTAAATCCATTCTGAGTTGACTTCAGTATATGGCAAGAGGTACAGGTCTAGTGTCATTCTTCTACATACAAATATTAACTTTTCCCAGCAGCATTTATTGAAGAGGCAGTGTTTTCCCCACCACATGTTCTTGCTGCCTTTGTTTATTTTTATTTATTTATTTATTTATTTATTTTTTAAATTTTATTTTGTCTATATACATTGTGGCTGATTATTGCTCCCCATCACCAAAACCTCCCTCCCTTCTCCCTCCCCCCATCCCCCCCAAAAATGTCCTTTCTGTTTGCTTGTCGTATCAACTTCAAATAATTGTGGTTGTTATATCTTCTTCCCCCCCCCCCGGTTTTTGTGTGTGTCTGTGTGTGTGTGTGTGTGTGTGTGTGAATTTATATATTAATTTTTAGCTCCCACCAATAAGTGAGAACATGTGGTATTTCTCTTTCTGTGCCTGACTTGTTTCACTTAATATAATTCTCTCAAGGTCCATCCATGTTGTTGCAAATGGTAGTATTTCATTCGTTTTTATAGCTGAGTAGTATTCCATTGTGTAGATGTACCACATTTTCCGTATCCACTCATCTGATGATGGGCATTTGGGCTGGTTCCAACTCTTGGCTATTGTAAAGAGTGCTGCGATAAACATTGGGAAACAGGTATACCTTCGACTTGATGATTTCCATTCCTCTGGGTATATTTCCAACAGTGGGATAGCTGGGTCGTATGGTAGATCTATCTGCAATTGTTTGAGGAACCTCCATACCATTTTCCATAGAGGCTGCACCATTTTGCAGTCCCACCAACAATGTATGAGAGTCCCTTTTTCTCCGCAGCCTCGCCAGCATTTATCGTTCACAGTCTTTTGGATTTTACCATCCTAACTGGAGTTAGATGGTATCTCAATGTGGTTTTGATTTGCATTTCCCGGATGCTGAGTGACGTTGAGCATTTTTTTATATGTCTGTTGGCCATTTGTATATCTTCCTTAGAGAAATGCCTACTTAGCTCTTTTGCCCATTTTTTAATCGGGTTGCTTGTTTTCTTCTTGTACAGTTGTTTGAGTTCCTTATATATTCTGGATATTAATCCTTTGTCAGATATATATTTTGCAAATATTTTCTCCCACTCTGTTGGTTGTCTTTTAACTCTGTTAACTGTTTCTTTTGCTGTGCAGAAGCTTTTTAGTTTGATATAATCCCATTTGTTTATTTTTCCTTTGGTTGCCGGTGCTTTTGGGGTCGTATTCATGAAGTCTGTGCCCAGTCCTATTTCCTGAAGTGTTTCTCCTATGTTTTCTTAAGAAGTTTTATTGTTTCAGGATGTATATTTAAATCCTTAATCCATTTTGAGTTGATTTTAGTATACGGCGAGAGGTATGGATCTAGTTTCATTCTCCTGCATATGGATATCCAGTTATCCCAGCACCATTTGCTGAATAGGCAGTCCCTTCGCCAGTGAATAGGCTTGGTGCCTTTCTCAAAGATCAGCTGACAGTAAGTGTGTGGGTTGATTTCTGGATTCTCTATTCTATTCCATTGATCAGTGTGTCTGTTTTTATGCCAGTACCATACTGTTTTGGTTATTATAGCTTTGTAGTATAGCTTAAAGTCAGGTAGTGTTATGCCTCCAGCTTTATTTTTTTTGCTCAGCATTGCTTTGGCTATGCGTGGTCTTTTATTGTTCCATATAAATGACTGGATAGTTTTTTCCATTTCTGAGAAAAATGTCTTTGGAATTTTGATGGGGATTGCATTGAATTTCTATATCACTTTGGGTAGTATGGACATTTTCACTATGTTGATTCTTCCAATCCAAGAGCATGGGATATCTTTCCATCTTCTTGTATCCTCTCTAATTTCTCTCAGCAGTGGTTTGTAGTTCTCATGATAGAGATTTTTCACCTCCTTGGTTAACTCAATTCCTAAGTATTTTATTTTTTTGGTGGCTATTGTAAATGGGCAGGCTTTCTTGATTTCTTGTTCTGCATGTTCACTATTGGAGAAAAGAAATGCTACTGATTTTTGTGTGTTGATTTTGTATCCTGCTACTGTGCTGAAATCATTTATCAATTCCAAGAGTTTTTTTGTAGAGGTTTTAGGCTGTTCGATATATAGGATCATGTCATCTGCAAACAGGGACAGTTTGACTTCATCTTTTCCAATCTGGATGCCCTTTATTTCCTTGTCTTCTCTGATTGCTCTGGCTAATACTTCCAACACTATGTTGAATAGGAGTGGTGAGAGTGGGCATCCTTGTCTGGTTCCTGTTCTTAAAGGAAAAGCTTTCAGCTTTTCCCCATTCAGGATGATATTGGCAGTGGGTTTGGCATATATGGCTTTAATTATGTTGAGATACTTTCCCTCTATACCTAACTTATAGAGGGTCTTTGTCATGAATGAGTGCTGAACTTTATCAAATGCTTTTTCAGCATCTATAGAGATGATCATATGGTCCTTGTGTTTGAGTTTATTAATATGGTGTATCACATTTATTGATTTGCATATGTTGAACCAAACTTGCATCCCTGGGATGAATCCCACTTGATCGTGATGAATAATTTTACGTATGTGTTGCTGTATTCTGTTTGCTAGTATTTTATTGAGGATTTTTGCATCTATATTCATCAAGGATATCAGCCTGTAGTTTTCTTTTTTGGTTATATCTTTACCTGGTTTTGGTATCAGGATGATGTTTGCTTCATAGAATGAGTTTGGGAGATTTGCGTCCGTGGGCAGCATTTTTTTTAACAAGACCATAAAGGCATTGGCAACTAAAGCAAAAATATACAAATAAGACTACATCAAAAAGTTTTCTGCACAGCAAGAGAAACTATCAACAAAGTGAAAAGACAACCTACAGAATGGGAGAAAGTGTTTGCAAAAAAAATTAAAATTAAAAAACAACCAATTTAAAGAATATGCAATGGACCTGATTAGACATTTCTGAGAAGAAGAAATACAAATAGCCATCAAGCACATGAGAAAATGCTCAAAATCACTAATCATCAGGGAAATACAAATTAAAACTACAATCAGCCCAATTAGGATGGCTATTATCAACATGACAGAAAATCACAAATGTTGGCAAGAATGTTGAGAAAAGCAAATCCTCCCATATTGTTGGTGGGAATGTAAGTTGATACAGCCATTGTGGAAAACAGTGTGGCGGCTCCTCAGAGAACTAAAATTAGATCTACTTTATGACCCACCTATCCCACTACTGTGTATATACCCAAAAGAAATGAAATCAATATATCAAAAAGACACCTACACTCCCATGTTCATCACAACACTTTTCACAATAACCAAGAGTTTCAATCAACCTAAATGTCCATCAATGGATGAATGGATTGAAAAAAATTGTGGTGTATCTATTAGTCTGTTTATGTTGCTTATAACAGAATATATCGAACTGCATGATTTATAAAGAAAATGACATTTATTGCTTACAATTTCTGAGGCTGACAAGTCCAAAGTCCATCTGGGGGTGGCAGCAGTGACCCAAAGATCTCATATTGCAAGATGTTGGAAGCAGAGAGAGCAGAGAGAGAGAAAGGCAGACTCTCCTCTTCTTTTAAAGCCTTCAGAACCAAACCCCTGATCACCATTTTTAATCCATTTGCTACTGCATGGTCCTACAATCCAATCACCTCTTCAAAGCCCCACCTTTCAATTACCATAGTAGGATTTCCCACCCTCTTAATAGGCACAGTGGGGGCTAACTTTTTAATACATAAAACTTGGGGGGCACAATTCCAGTTTCAGGGAGATTTGAGGGGACAATATTCAATCCACTACAATATACATACACAATGGACTACTATTCATCTATAAAAAGAAATGATGTCTTATTATTTTCAGCAACATTGATCGAACTGGAGACCATCGTGTTAAGTGAAGTGACTGAGGAACAGAAAGACAAATACCGCATGATCTCACTCTTACGCAGACCCTAAAAAACAAAAGTTGTTTTCATAGAGGTTGAGAGTAGAATAATTATTAACAGAGGCTGGGAGGAAATGGGGGTTGGGCAGAGAAGAAGGGGTGGATGGGCAGGTAAAAATACGCTATCTGCACTCAGTGAATCATTGTACAGTATATGTATGTATTGAGACAATACACCATACCCCACAAAAATAAATATAAATAAAATTTAAAAAATTATTCCTAATTATCATATTTTATTTATTTATTGGCACTATTGTAAATAATATTGATTTTTAAATTTCTTTTCTGGATACTTCATTTTTAGTGTACAGGAATCTAACTGATTTGTGTGTGCTGATTTTGAATTCAACAACCTTACTGAGTTCATTTATCAGTTCTAACAGTTTTTGCTGGAGTATTTAGGACTTTCTACATATAAGATTATGTCATCAGCAAATAGAGAATATTTTAATTTTTTCTTTCCAATTTGGATGTCTTTCATTTCCTTCTCTTGCCTAATTAATTCGGCTAAGAATATCAGCTCTATGTTGAGTAGAAGCAGCGAGTGAAGGCATGCTAATCTTCTTCCTGATCTTAGAGAAAAGCTTAAAAGCTATCAACTTTTCATTGTAAAGTGTGATGTTAGCAGTGGGCTTTTCATATGCAGCCTTAACTGTGTTGAGAAACATTTCTAGTATCCCAATGTATTGAGAGTTTTTATAACAAAAGGATGTTATGTTATTTCAAATGCTTTTTCTGCATTTGTTAAAATGATTATATGGTTTTTGTTCTTCATTCTGTTAATATAGTTAATCACGTTTATTAATTTGCATATGCTGAGTGATCCTTGGATCCCAGAGATAACAGACTGCAATAAAATAATAGTACAGAATTTTAATACTTCACCTTCATTAATGGACAGTCCATTCAAACAGAAAATTAATAAGGAAATATTGGACTTGAACTACACTTTAGACCAAATGGGCCTAATAGACATGTATAGAATATTTCATCCAACAGCAACAGAATACACATTCTTCTCAAGATCACACAGAACATTCTCCATGATAGATCACAGGTCAGAAATAAGTCTTAACAAATTTAAGAAGATTGAAAATAAGTCCTGGATCTTTTCTGGTCACAGTAGTATGAAATTGATAACAGGAGGATCATGGAAAATTTAAAAATATGTAGAACTTAAACAATATGCTACTAAGCAACTATTGGGTCAAAGAAAAATTGAAATTGAAATTAAAATATACCTTGATACAAATAAAAATGGAAAAAAATAAAAACATACCTAAACATAGGGAATGCAACAAGAGCAGGTCTAAAAGGGAAGTTTGTAGCAATAAACTCCTACATAGAAAAAGAATAAAGATCTCAAATAGATAACCTAATGCTACACCTCAAAAAACTAGAAAAAGAAGAACAAGGTAAGCCCAAATTTAGCAAAAGAAATGAAATAACAAAAATTAGGGCAGAAATAAATAAAAAAGAGACAAGAAAAACAGTAGAAAAGATCAATGAAAATAAGAATGGGTTTTTGAAAAGATAAACAAAATTGGCAAACCCTCAGCTGGACTAAATAAGAAAAAAGAGAAAAGACTCATCAATAAAATTAAAAATGAAAGGAAGATATTACATCTGATACCACAAATATGCAAACGATCATAACAGACTACTATGAAATATTATACATCAATAAATTGAACAACCTAGAAGAAATGAATAAATTCCTAAAAACAAACAACCTGCCAAAACTAAATCAAGAAGAATGAGAAGATCTGAACAAACCTATAATGAGTAAGAAAGTTGAATCAATAATAAAAAAAAAATCTCCCAACACAGAAAAACCCAGGGCAAGATGTCTTCACAGCTTAATTCTAACAAATGTTTAAAGAAGAAATAATACTCTTCCAAAAAATTAAAGAAGGAATACTTCCAAACTCACTTTACAAGATCAGCATTACCATAATAAAAGCCAGAAAAGGACACTACAGGAAAAAAAAATTGAAGGTCAGTCAATATCTATAATGAATACAGATGTAAAAATCTTCAACAAAATATCAGCAAGCAGAATTCAACTGCACATTAAAAGGATTATTCACCATGATCAAGGTGGGATTTATTCTTGGGAAGCAAGTATGGTTCAATGTATGCAAATCAATAAATGTGACACATCACATCAATAGAATAAAGAAAAAAATGTGATCATCTCAATAGACACAGAAAAAGCATTGGACAATATTCAGCACCATTTCTTGTTAAAAACTCAACAAAATAGGCATAGAAAGAATGTACTACAACATGGTAAAGGCCATATATGACAAGCCTACAGCTAACATCATCTCAATGGTGAAAAGTTGAAAACTTTTCCTGTAAAATCAAGAACAAGATAAGAATTTTACCAAATACTGTTAGAACTGATCAACAAATTCAGTAAACTTGAAGGATTCAAAATAAACATAGAAAAATATCAGTAGAGTTTCTTAACATTAACAACCAACTACCCGAAAAAGAAATTAAAAAATAAATTCCATTCACAAAAGCATCAAAAAAAAACTTAGGAGTAAATCTTTTTATTGAAAAATATTTGATTACACATATTTGTGGAGTATAGTTGAATATCAATACCTGTGTACCATGTGTGATGATCAAATCAGGATAATCAGTATGTTCCTCATTACAAAATGAAAGCATTCCTTGTGTCCATAAACTAATTTCTCACTACCCCTCCCCACCATTTTCTACCTCTAGTAACCAAAGTTGTTTTCTCCTTCTAAAAGTTCCATGAATTATTCTTATCTTTTTTTCTTTCTTTCACTCCCACTTATGAGTGAGAGTGAGCTCATCCATGTTGCTGTGAAGGGCAAAATTTCATTTTTTTTTATGACTGAGTAGTATTCCATTATGTGTATATAGCACATTTTCCTCATCCAGTTGTCCATCGATGGACATTTAAGTTGATTACATATCTTGGCAATTGTAAATAGAGCTGTGATAAACATGGGAGGGCAAGTATCCCTTTGACATGATGATTTCCATTTAGGAGTAGATTTAACCAAGGATGCTAAAGATTTGTATATTGAAAACGCATGTATGTCATTAGTGAAAGAAATTGTAGATGACACAAATAAATGAAAAGGTGCCCCATGTTCATGGATATGAACAATGAAGAGTCTTAAAATGTCCATATTATCCAAAGCAATCTAGAGAATCACTGTAACCTCTATCAAATTTTCAATGTCACTTTTACAGAAATAGAAAAAACAATTCCAAAATATGCATGGTACCACAAAAGATTCTAAATAGCCAGAGCAATTATGAGCAAAAAGAACAAGCTGGAGGCATCACACTACCTGACTTCAAAATCTACTACAATGCTATAGTAATCAAAACAGCATGGTACTGGTTTAAAAACACATTGACCAAAAGAATAGAGAGCCCAGAAATAAACCCATGCACTTACAGTCGATTGATTTTTGCCAAAGGTGCTAAGAACACACAATAAAGGACAATCTTTTCATATATGATGTTGGGAAAACTGGACATTCACATGCAGAAGAATGAAATTGGACCCTTATCTTACATCTTATATAGAAATCAATTCAAAGTAGATTAATGAGTAAACAAACATAAGACCTGAAACTGTAAATTGTTGGAAGAAAACATACAGCAAAAGCTCATGACATTTGTCTGGACATTTGTCATCAATAATTTTTTTAATATGAACCCAAAAGTACAGGCAACAAAAGTAAAATTAAACAAGACTGTATCATACTAAAAAGCAGAAGTACAACAAAAGAAATAATAGAGTGAAAAGACAGCCATGGGTTGGGAGAAAATATTTGCAAGCCATACATCTGACACAGGGTTAATATCCAAAATATATAAGGAACTTAAGCAACTCAACAGCAAAAAAACAAATAACCCAATCCAAAAAATGGGCAAAGGACCTAAGTAGACTTTTCTCAAAAGGAGACATACAAATGTCAAACAAATATGAAAAAATGCTTATCACCACTAATCATCAGTGAAATGTAAATTAAAACTACAGTTAGCTGTCACTTCACACCTGTTAGAAATGCTATTATCAAAAAAGATGAAAGATAATAAGTGCTGGTGAAAATGTAGAGAAAATGGTGCCGTTGTGCACTTTTGGTGGCAAGGTAAATTAATATAGACATTAATGAAAGCACTATGGAGATTCCTCAGAAAAGTAAAAATAGAATTACCATATGATCCAGCAATCCTACATCTGGTATACCATAAACCAAAAAATAAATAAATAAAATTAGCATGCTGAAGAGATACTTGTACTCCTATGTTCACTGAAGCATTATTCACAATAGCCAAGATATGGAGTCAACATAGCTGTCCATCAACAAATGAATAGATTTTTTTAAATGTGGTATATATTCATAATGGAATGCTATCCAGCCTTTAAAAAGAAGAAAATCCTAACATTTCTGACAACTTAGATGAAACTAGAGGACATTATGCTAAGTGAAATAAGCCAGAAACAGAAAGACAAATACTGCATGATCTCACTTACACGTGGAACCTAAAAAAGTCAAATTCACAGAAGTAGAGAGTAGAATGATGTTTATCAGAAACTAGGAGAGAAGGGTAGATGGGGAAAAGGGAGATGTTGATCAAAGTGTGAATCACAACCCCATACATTGAGATCTTGGGAGCAACATATGCCGCCTTCTGCAGATACTAAATCTATTTTTTAATTAATTTATTTATTTTTATTATGAATATTCATGAGATACAAAGCTAATTGTCACCCCTCGTGCCCATGATGTGAGGGCCAGATTCATACTGGCAGCATACTCATTACCAGAAATTACTTTTGTACCCCATGTCCCCCACCCAATTATCCCCCAACCACCCTACCCTTCCCCCCCCCACTCTACTTTGTAGCCCTAGGAATGTCTCTCCCTCTGTAAAACCAATACACTACTGTGACTTTCTTTCCTTTCTTCTTTCTCTCTTAGCTCCCACATATGAGTGAGCACATGCAGTACTTATTCCTCTGTACTTTGCTTATTTCGTTCAACATAAGTTTCTCCAGGTTCATCCATGTAGTTAGAAATGGGAGTATTTCATTCTTTTTTACGGCAGAGTAGTATTCCATGGTGTATATATAACCACAATTTCCTTATCCAATTATCTATCGATGGACATTTAGGTTGGCTCCATGTCTTGGCTATTGCAAAGAGAGCTGCATTGAACATGGGAGTGCAGGTGTCCCTTCGACATGATAATTTCCATTCCTCTGGGTATATACCCAGAAGTGGGATTGCTGGATCATATGGAAGATCTATCTGTAGTTGTGTGAGAAACTTCCATACTGTTTTCCATAGTGGTTGTACGAATTTGCAGTCCCACCAACAGTACAGGAGTGTTCCCTTCTCTCCACACCCTCACCAGCATTTGTTATTCACTTTCCTTTTCATTATAGCCAGTCTAACTGGGGTGTGGTGGTATCCCAATGTAGTTTTAATTTACATTTCCCTGATGACTACTGATGCTGAGCATTTTTTCATACAAGAGAAAGAAATAAAGGGAATCCAGATTGGAAAAGATGAAGTCAAACTTTCTCTATTTGCAGATGACATGATACTATATATAGAAAAACCTAAAGACTCTATGAAAAAACTCCTAGAGCTGGTTAATACCTTCAGTAACATTGCAGGATACAAAATAAATGCCCCCAAATCAGTAGCATTTATATATTCAAATAATGATTTAACAGAGAGAGAATTAAAGAAAGTAAGCCCATTTACAATTATCACCAAAAAAAATAAGATAACTAGGGATCAATTTAACCATGGAGGTGAAATACCTATACAATGAGAACTACATACCACTTCTGAAAGAAATTAAAAGAGACACAAAAAGATGGAAAGATATTCCATGTTCTTGGATTGGAAAAATTAACATTGTGAAAATGTCTATACTACCCAAAGCAATCAACACATGCAATGCAATCCCCATAAAAATACCAATGACATTATTCACAGAAATGGAAAAAACAATCTTACCTTTCATATGGAACAACAAAAGACCCAAATAGCCAAAGCAATCCTGAGCAAAAAAAAATAAAGCTGGAAGCATAACACTACCTGACTTCAAATTATACTACAAAGCTATTGTAACCAAAACAGCATGGTACTGGGATAAAAATAGACATTCAGACCAGTGCAGTAGAATTGAGAACCCAGAAATCACCCCTCAGGCTTATAGCCATCTGATTTTGGACAAAGGCAACAAAAATATACATTGGGGAAAAGACTGCCTCTTCAACAAGTGGTGCCGGAAAAACTGGTTATCCATATCAAGAATGAAACTAGATATGCATCTCTCACCATACACTAAAATCAACTCAAAATGGATTAAAGACTTAAGTATAAGACCTGAAACTGTAACATTACTAAGGGAAAATATAGGTGAAACACTTCAGCAACTAGGTCTGGGCACAGGCTTTAGGAACATGAGCCCAAAAGCACAAGCAGCAAAAGAAAAAATAAACAAATGGGACTATATCAAACTAAAAAGCTTCTGTACAGCAAAGGAAACAATCAACAGAGTGAAATGACAATGTACAGAGTGGGAGAAAATTTTTGCTAACTATGCATCCAACAGGGGATTAATATCCAGGATATACATAGAACTCAAGCAATTATACAGTTAAAAAACCAATAACCCAATTTAAAAACGGGCAAGATTCCGGTCAAGATGGCAGAATAGATGGTCCCCAGCAATACTCTCTCCCAGAAATCGACCAATTTACAACTGTATAAAAAAGCAACAACAGCCAAGCTGGGGCCACCAGAGCTCAGGGGAAGAGGAGAAGAGACCCACGGAGTGCACAAAGGCAGGAGAAGCCACGACGAAAGAAAAAACTCCTCTGACCATTTCATGCTGTGGCCACTTTAAGTCTGAAACTGCTGAGCACACAGAGCAGGAGCTGGCAAAAGCCGCAGCTGTGCCCTTCGGATGGAGTTGCTTGGAGGCAGCAGGGGAGAAGAGGGACTTGGTGGCCCCCAGGCCACCAAGACCACTAATAGGGTTCCTGTGGACCCACATAGGAGCGAGGAGCCACAACAACTGAAAAAATGGAGCCACTCAGAGGCTGGTGAGTCATCACAAAGGACTGGTGCATGGCCCATCAATGGGAAGTGTTTGCAGCATCGGTGGTGGGAGAGACTGTCCCACCGGGAAACACTGGGGCACATCAAGGACAGCTGATCTGCCTCCCAATCAGTGCAGGACCACTCAGAGGAGACTGGTCAGGAATATAGAATTGCATGGGGTGCAGTTTGATGAAAAGACTCAGGCCCAGATCAGAGTTTCTACACAACCCAGGTGCACCAGGTCTCTGGAGAGCCGGAAGTACCTATGAAGTCAACCATTATAACCTGTGCTGCACAAAAAGCCTTCCCTAGGGAAGCAGCAGCTAAGCAGCTATTTATCTAAACCACAGAGCTCAAGTACTGGTTCCAACAGGAAGTTCCCCCACTTTAGAAGTAAGCAAAGGACACAAAAATATTAGTTCTGGCTCAGACACACTGCCAGTGCCTCAGGCAGTACGGGGACATGAGGCATAGATTTGGGGACCAGAGCCCCCTTCTACAACCAGACATACCGTGCCAACACCTCAGGGCCCTCCTGGGGACCCTAGGGATGGAGCCAGGGACTGGACCCCTCTCCCCTCAAGCAGGCACATCATGCCAGAGCCTCGGGGCCTGCCCAAGGACCCAAGGCATGGAGGCCAGGACTGGACACCTCCCCCCACAACTAGGCACACTGCACAAGTGCCTCAAGGCCCACCTGGGGACCCACGATATGGAGCTAGACTCCAGATCCCCCCCAACCAGGCACACCGCCAGTGCCAAGGAGCATGCCAAAAGCATCACCTCCATGTGGGTGACCCACCACAGCCACCACAATAACCATGACTGTCATGAAAGCGGCTAGAGTCACAACCACCATGCAGATGGTCCGCCACACGCTGGAGTGCATTGACACAAGGAGAGTCACCAGCAGAGATGAAAGAAAAGAAGAGGATGTCTCTCTCCACAAAGCCCATTCCAGAGTGATAGAAGAAACATCTACTCTATGATAATATTGGGGGAGATGATCACACCTCTCAGTATTCGACAGGTCATCTAGGCAACAAAGCAACAGAGTAACTATTATTCTTTCAGAAGGAGAGAAGAAATCTAGGGTAATTAGACGGGGGAAGGGGGAGGGAAAGGGGGACGGGATGAGATTGGACAAGGGACATAAAGAATAAGTATGATTTGTAACAATATATATCCTAGTAATACTGATTTTATCAACATATCTCAACATTGAACCCCAAAAGTATGTATAATCAATTTTGATTCAATAAAAAAAAATTTTTTAAATGGGCAAAAGAGCTGAATAGGCATTTTTCAAAGGAAGACATACAAATGGCCAACAGATAAATCTACTTTTAAGAAAGAACTTTTTGCTTGCTGCTGGGCCCAGTATAGACTGGACACTTGAACAAGGGCCACAAAGATTCCATGCAACCTGAGCTTTGCATCACAAACTTGGTTGTATGATGCCCCAAGCTATAAATTTGGATGTGCACAGCAGCACTCCCTAATCATATTGAAGTGATGCATACAAGATTGGGCTTGAGCACATATTGAACACATAAGTTACATAAGCCAGTGATCTAAATGCCCATGGTCCATACTCCTGTCACATTACCTTCTCTCTCTACCAGCACCAAGAACTTCATAGGGATTTTCTTCTGACCAGTAGATTGAGAAAGGAAAATTTGGAGCCCTTTTATAGTTGGTTCTGCTTGACTTGCTGGCGCTATTAGCATTGACTACAGGATAAATTATTTGTTTTGTTGAACTGTCCCTTATATTGCAAGAAATGTAACATCTCTGGGTTTCAGGTACAAATAATCTTTGGTTATTGTCCTTACAACTGAAAACATTTAAGAAATATTGTATGCCAATCAATAGTTCTTTTACTAATTGTTATTGTCCTACCAAATTTTTTTTCATAGAGATTATGCTCTCTCTTTCACAGTGCATTTTGTACATACCTCTTAAACATGGTAGCATTGGCATTCCCCAACCAGATTCCATCCCTTGTGCTAAAATAACCAAGTACCCAGAAATCACCAACAAGGGGCACCCTACACATATCAAAGTTTCCCAGTCACCTTTAGGTTTACTTAAGGATAATTTAAGGAAAAAAAATACTCCCCCTTTTAGAAATTAATAGGAAGAAATCCTATCAATCCTACGAAACTCTGGCAGAAAAGATGAATAGAAAATACTTCCAAATTATTCTAAAAGGACTGCATTACCCGGATACTAAAACAAAAAGTATTCTACAAATCCAATATCCATTTCTGATTTTTTAAAAAATTTAACAAAGTGTGAATAACAAGAAACATCTTCAGCCTGTTAAAGGATACATATGAAGAAACTATAGCTAGCATCATACTCAAGGATGAAAGATTGGTTACCCTTCCCACAAGAACAGGAACAAGTCAAGGATGTCTACCTGAACCACTTCTATTCAGCATTGTATCATATTATCTAGCAAATACAATAAGGCAACAAATATGGATCAAATGAATCCATACTAGAATTAGAAAGTAAATGTCTGTCTCTACAACAAAGAGAATGCACCAAATGTGCACCTACTCTTAGACAAGAAAAACGTAAGGATGACTCTGGAACACATTGAGGGAGTAGCAGAAACGTTGGTGAGTACAGAAACGCAGGATAGGCACAGAGAAAATGAAAAAATTCTCAGCCAACACCACCCCATACCACAATCTGGAATGGTGGGGATTCAGGAGGAGTTTCTGACAGTGGGAAGGTGAAAGAACCAGCAACCCAACCCACGGGGAGTCTGTGCTACTTGTTTGGCCATGCACTCATTGCCAGGAACTGCTGCGGCCATGAGTGGCTTTGCAGGCCTGGGGAGGGACACGCATGGAGCTGACCCCACCCCTTGGATCCCAGACTGCTGTGGCAAGCTTGGGACCAGGATTGGCCCTTGCCTTTGGCCCTGCATTCTGGGAACAGAAGGTTAAGTACAGCCCTCAAGAGCCAAACCTCAGGATGGAGGGGGTCAGTGCACACACCCTCCAGACCCAGAAAGCAATTTATTCAGGTCTGGTATCCATGGCCAGTGACCCCACCTATGTTGGCAGAACACCTGTTTAATACTTATTGCCATAAGTATTAAAGGAGAAGGCGGAGAACCCACATGTCTCTCTCAGGAGTGGCATCTGCAGTAAAACACCTGGTTCTGGGAACTCCTGGCAGCACACAAGACTGAATAGACCTGAGGATGGACACAGCTAAACCACCCCCACCCCACCGGGCCCCAGACTTCTGGATTAGCCCCAACACCCAAAACCATTTTACTCTGGCCCCAGCCTTGGTTTCACTCTCCTGTGGCCACATCACTGTACCAGGTTGCCCACACTTGTGTGCACACGGAGTACTGTGCCCAGGGAACAGGAAATCCAGTGCAACCCTCAGGACAGAGGGGGTCAGTGCACACACTTTACAGAGTTAGAAAACTGCCTAATCAGGGCATCTAGTCACTGTTGGCAGCTCCACCTTCTATGGTGAGGTACCCTTGCTATTTGTGCAACCACAAAGAGGTAGTGGAAGACTCTTATGCCCCTCTTGGGCACAGATAGATGCATGCAGCACCAACAAGCCTACCAAGGATACCCTTCTCAAAAAAGGAGCTTCAGAAGGATCTGGCTTCTCTCCTGGGGGTACAACAGCCCATCCACAGCCCCAGCAACCTCAAGCAGGGCATCCCACCCATGCTAAGGAGATATGGAGTTCTCAGTAATGTTTTTAGGAACACAGGAGCCTGTTCACAATCTCAGCAGCCTCACCCAGAGTTGCCACTCAGCTGAACAGCTGTAGGGGGCAACACCATCACTTTTGAAGAGGAAGGGCCCCACCCAAAAGTGCTAACACCTTGCCCAGAGTGCCTCACTTCAACAGTGCTACTGCAAACCATGCCAGTGTTCCTCCTGAGAGTACAGAGCCCAACATACGAGTCCAGTGACCACACTCAGTATTGCCCATTTCAACAGCAAAGCTACAGAGTACCTCAATGCCACCATGGGGAGTACAGGGCTCCATCAGGTTCATCCATTTAAGCTGAGGACCTTCAGATCACTGCAGAGCAACTATCAGGGTTACAAGACACTAGGTAGAGTGCCAGCAAGGCCACAAAATGTTACTCAACTCAGCCAAGGAGTAACAGGACATTCAGGAGCTTCTCCTATGAACCCATGATCTCGCCCATGACCTTGACAACCCAACCCAGTGTCACTCACTTCAGCAAGGAAATACTGAGTTCCCAAGTGCTTAGGCCACAGAGGCACTAACAGAAGTTGAATATGGTCAAAGTAACTACACAGAGACTACACTTCTGTGTCTACCCAGAACCAAAACTGAAACACCCTAATCAACAGTCAGTATAAAACATACCTACAGGAAGGACTTGCCCTCCTTACATGCCACTCCTGAGTATTAGAAGAGACAGCTGCTCAGCCAGATGCTCAGACATCAACATAGGAAAGCTAGAAATATGGGGGAGGTGGGGGAACAAGAAAATATAATACTCCCTAAAGAATACAGTAATTCTCCAGGACTAGACCTCAAAAAACATGAAATCTATGAAGTGACTGAAAAGGAATTTCCAGCAACAATCTTAATGAAACAAAATGAGATAAAGAAAACTCAGAAAGATGACACAGCAAAATTTAAAAAAACGATCTAGGATCTGAAGGAGGAACTTTATAAAGGTATAAATACCTTTAAAAATAACACAGCAGAACTTGTGAAACTGGAGAATTCATTAAAAAAAAAAAACCCTGCTAGGCAAGAATACTATACCCAGCAAGGCTACCCTTCAAAAATGAAGAAGAAAGAGTGTATTTCCCAGACAAACAACAACTGTGGGAGTTAACCACCACAAGATCAGCTTTACAAGAAATCCTCAGGGAGTCCTGCATCTGGAGCCTGAAAAATAACAATAACTACCATTCATATACAAGAAACTACAAAATCCACTGGTAGAGCAGATATACAAATAAGAAAAAGAAAGAAACTGTATCTTACCTCCTCACAAAACCAATAAACATTGAAGACAAACAATAAAGTGGAAAGAAAGGAACAAAAGATAAATATGAAAATCAATAAAACAACCATATAAAAATCAATAAAAGGCCAGGAGTAAGACAGAATCTGTCAATAGCAACCCTAAATGTAAATGGATTGAATTCCCTACTCAAAAGACATAGACTGGCAGAACAGATTTAAAAACTAGACCCAACTAACTATATGTTGCCTACAAGAGACTCACCTCACCTGTAAAGACTCAGCCAGAGTAACTAACAGTGATGGGATGGCAAAAAATACACCACACAAATGGAAACAATGAGCAGGAGTAGCTATTCTATTGTCAAATAAAATAGACTGTAAACCAAAAACTATAAAAAGAGACAAAGAATTTAATTATATAATGACAAAGGGATCTATCCAGCAAGAGGATATAACAATCATAAATATGTACACACCCAACATCAGAGCACCCGAATACATAAATCAAGCACCATTATACCTAAAAAGAGAGATAGACCCCCTATAATAATGGTTGGTGAACCCAACACCCACCTCTCAATATTGGATAGGTCATCTAGACGACAAATAAACAGAAAAATGCAGAATTTAACTACTCTTTAGACTGATTGGACTTAGCAGACATCTACAGAACATTTCATCCAACAACAGCAGAATATACATTCTTCTCATCAACAAGTGATACATTCTCTAGGATAGATCACATGTTGGGTCACAAATCAACTTTCAAAAAATTTTTAAAAATTGAAATCATTTCAGGTATCTTTTCATACCACAATAAATTAAAACTACATACAAATCAATAACAAGCAAAGCATCAGAAACTATACAAATATATGGAAATTAAACAACATGTTCCTGAATGAACTATGTGTCAAAGAAGAAATTAAACAGGAAATCAAAAATTTTCTTGAAACTAATGAAAATAAAGATACATCATACCAAAGCCTATGGGATACTGTAAAAGCAGTACTAAGAGGGAAGTCTATTGCAATAAATGCTTAAAATAAAGAATAGAAAGACTTCAAATAAACAAGCTAACATTATACCTAAAAGAACTAAAAAAACAAGAACAATCCAACACCAAAATTAGTAGACCAAAAGGAATGATTAAGATCAGAGAATAACTAATGAAATACAGACCAAAAATGATGACACAAAAGATCAATAAAACAAAAAGTTGGTTTTTAGAGAAGATAGACAAAAATCAACAAACAATAAACTTGACCAACTAAAGAAGACAGAATACCTAAATAGCAAAGATCAAAAATGTAAAAAGAGACATTACAACTGATAACACAAACATACAAAGAATAATTAGAGACTATTATGAACAACAGTATGCCAAAAAATTTGAAAACCTGTAGGAAATGGATATATTTTTGGACACATACAAAACACCAAGACTGAACCAAGAAGAAATAGAAAACCTGGACAGACCAAAAACAAGCAATGAGATTGAAGCAGTAATCAGAATTCTCCAAACAAAGAAAAGCCCAGTACCAGATGGCCTCACTGCTGAATTCCATCAAATCTTTAAAGAAGGATTAATACCAATGCTTTTCAAAAAATTCCAAAAAATTTAAACAGAGTCCATTCTCCCAAACTCATTCTGTAAGGTCAAAATCAGATAAAGACATGACAAAAAAATAAAACTACAGGCCAATATCCTTAGATATACAGGCCAATAACTTAGATGCAAAAATCCTCAACAAAATATTAGCAAAGAATATAACAACACATTAAAAAGATTATACATCACTATCAAGTGGGATTCATCCAAGGGATACAAGTCAGTAAATGTGATACACCACATCAACAAAATCAAGGACAAAAATCATATGATCATCTCAGTATACACAGAAAAAGCATTCAAAAAATTCAACATCCCTTCATGATAAAGACTTTCAGTAAAATAGGTATAGAAGGAAAGTATCTCAACACAATAAAAGCCTATTTGACCAACCCACTGCCAATATCATCCTGAATGGCGAAAAGCTGAAAGTTTTTTCATTTAAGAACAGGAATAAGACAAGGATGCTCACTATCCCACTCCTATTTAACATAGTATTGAAAGTATTAGCCAGAGCAATCAGGCAAGAGAATGAAATAAAGGGCATCCAAATTGGAAAAGACAAAGTCAAATTGTCCCTGTTTGCAGATGACATGGCCCTATGTGTAGAACAACCAAAAGACTCTACCAAAAAACTCTTAGAACTGATAAAAGAATTCAGGACAGTTGCAGGATACAAAATCAATAGATGAAAATCAGTAGGATCTTTATACTCCAACAATGAACTAGAAGAAAAAGAAATCAAAAAAGGAAGCCAATTTACAATAGCTACCCCCCCCCAAAAAAAGAAAAAAGAAGAAACCTAGGAATCAAGATAACTAAGGAGGTGAAAGATCTGTACAACAAGAACTACAAATAAATTAAAGAAGACACAAGATGGGAAGACATTCAGTGCTCTTGGACTGGAAGAATTAACATTGTGAAAATGCCCATACTATCCAAAGTGATCTACAGATTCAATGCAAGCCTCATCAAAACACCAATGACTTTCCTCACAGGAAAAGAAAAAACAATCCTAACATTTATATGGAACAACAAAAGACCTCAAATAGCCAAAGAAATACTGAAGGGGAAAAAAAAAAAAGTGGCATTACACTACCAGGCTTCAAATTATACTACAAAGCTATAGTAACCAAAACTGCATGGTACTGGCATGAAAACAGACACAAAGACCAATGGAACAGAATGGAGAGCCCAGATAAATATACACATACTTACAGCCAACTTATCTTTGCCAAAGGCAACAAGAACATACAATGGGAAAGGGACAGCCTCTTCAATAACTAGTGCTGGGAAAACTGAGTATCCATATGTAGAAGAATGAAACTAGACCCATACCTCTCACCACATAGCAAGATCAACTCAAAATGTATTAAAAACTTAAATATAAGACCTGAATTCATAAAGCTCCTAAAAGAAAATATAGGAGAAACATTTCAGGAAGTAGGATTGGGCAAAGATTTTATGAAGAAGACCTCAAAAGCATAGGCAACAAAATGAAAAATAAACAAATAAGATTATATTTTTAAAAATAGCTTCTACACAGCAAAGGAAACAATTAGCAGAGTAAAAAACAACATACAGAATGGGAGAAAATATTTCAAATTATACATCTGGCAATGGATTCGTATCCAAAAATTCAAGGAACTCAAATGACCTAATAGTAAAATATATATATATAAAATACCATTTAAAAATGGGCAAAGTTGCTGAACAGACATTTCTCAAAGGAAGATATACAAATGGCTAACAGGTACATGAAAAAATGCTCAGTGTCACTAATCATCAAGGAAATGAAAATCAAAACCACACTGAGATATCATCTCACCTCAATTAGACTGGCTATTATCAAAAAGATAGAGAATAACAAATGCTGGCGAGGACATAGAAAAGGGGGAACTCTCCACACTGTCGGTAGGTCTGTAAATTAGTACAGTCATTACGGAAAACAGTATGGAGGTTTCTCAAACAACTACAGATAGAACTACCATATGATCCAGCAATCCCACTACCAGGATACATACCCAAAGGAATGGAAATCACCATGTTGAAGTGATACCTGCACTCTCATGTTTATCACAGCCTTATTTACAATAGCCAAAATACAGAACCAACCTAAATGTTTATCAATGGACAACCGGATAAGGAAAATGTGTTATATATACACAATGGAATACTACTCAGCCACATAAAGAATGAAATTCTTCCATTTACAGCAACATGGATGAGCTTGGAGTAAACTACGTTATGTGAAATAAGCCACGCACAGAAAGAGAAATATTGCATGTCCTCATTCATGAGTGGGAACTGAGAGAGAGAGAGAGAGAGAGAAAGAAAGAAAAAAAAGAAACCATCACAATAATAAGTTGAACTTTCAGAAAGAGAACAGAACTACAGGTATTAGAGGTGGAAAAGGGGTAGTGGGTGAGGGGTTAATGAGAAATTGGTTAACAAACACAAAGAATGCTTTTGTAATGATGAATATGCTAATTATCCTGATTTGATCATCACATATTGTACACAGGTATTGCTATTCAACTCTATACCCCATAAATATGTACAATTGATTATGTTTTAACAAAAATAAAATAAAATAAAAATAAATGTCTTAGAGGTAGATTAGTGGTTACCATAAATGGAGGGAAAGAATAATAAGTTATTGCTTAATGGGTACTGAATTTATGTTTAGAATGACAATAAAGTTTTGGAAATACATAGAGGTAGTTTTTACACAGCACGTGATTGTAATTAATTCCAGGCAATCATATGTATAAAAATGCTTAAAATGGAAATTCTTATGTTACATATGTCTTACCACAATAAAAAAGTCTTTGTTGACAACATAATCATCTATTAAGAACATCTTTACATAATCTATAAAAAACTAATAGAACTAATAAATAAGTTTTGCAAGTTCGCAGGATACAGTGTCAAACAAAAAGCTATTGTACTTCCATACACTAGCAATAAACAACTATAAATTGAAACAAAAAAATACCACTTAAAAGAGCATCAGAAATATGAAATACTTAGGGATAAATATAAAAAGTACATGCAAGATCTATTCACCCAAAACTACAAAACATTACTGAAAGAAATTAAAAGAGACTAACATAGATAGAAAAATGCACTGTATTCATGACTTATTCTTCACAAGGAATAAATATATTCATCAGATGAGAATTATTGTACAGATCTAACAACGATCAAATCAATATTTGATGTCTCAAAAGTTCTTGTACTAAAATATCAAAAAAAGAAACATAAAAAGCTAAATCATGGTTACTGAAGTGGCTTTATCATATAATTCATGAGATCTTCCTGTAAATCACTAGCTGTTTGCATGCTCTCTTCATGGCTGCCTTCATTTCTTTATTTCTGAATGTATAGATGACTGGATTCAGAAAAGGAGTGAGAACTGCATCAAAAATGGCAAGAAACTTATCCATCTGTGAATTGGGATGTGGCCATGTATAAACAAATATGGTTGGACCAAAGAACAAAAGGACCACAGTGATGTGAGCTGAAAGAGTAGAGAGGGCCTTGGATGAACCACCTGAAGAATGCTTCCAAACAGTGAACAGGATGAAGATGTAGGAGATGAGAAGTATGAAGAAAGAGCCAACACAGATAAACCCACTGTTGACAGTGACCATGAACTGCAACGTGTAGGTATCTGTACAGGCTAGTCTGAGAAGCCGAGGAAGGTCACAGTAAAAACTGTCCAATACATTAGGGCCACAGAAGGGTAAATTAACAAGAAACGCCAATTGGAAAAGTGAGTGACTGACACCAAGAGCCCAGGCAGCAGCTAGAAACAAAATGCACATTCGTGGGTTCATGATGGTCAGGTAGTGGAGAGGCTTACATATGGCAACGTATCTGTCGAAGGCCATGGCTATGAGCAGCACCATTTCCACACCACCAATGACATGAATGAAGAAGACCTGAGTGATGCACCCTCCAAACGAAATGACTTTGTGCTTTCTGAAAAGGTCATAGATCATCTTGGGAGACGTGACAGAGCAGGCTCCTAAGTCAATGAAGGAGAGACTGGCCAGTAGAAAGTACATGGGGGAGTGTAAGTGAGGGTCAGTAGTCACAGAAAACACAATGAGGATGTTTCCAGTCATGCTTGCCACATAGAGCACAGAGGAGAACACCAGGAGGAGAAGCTGGATCTCCCATGAATGGGTGAGTCCCAGAAACACAAACTCAGACACCACAGAATGATTCCCTCCATCCATGGATCCAGCAAACTGGGCTGCAGCTGAAATTATGAGAACTAAGAAAATGAGGAGGAAATTGTGATTATGGGGATGATAATGTGTACTAAAATCATTGACGTTACAATGCTCTTATTATTAATAAATAGTATACAGTTAGCCAGTTTCTCAATTATACAAAAATAACAAAAATCACCTTAATATCACAATGTATGAGCTGCAACACGATTTAAACCTATCAGCAATACTCTCAATGTAATGTCCTATTCTCAAATTAACAGATTAGACAAGAACAAAAGATTCATGACTATCCGTGACATTCATCAGGTGTTTAAATCACCTGTGATATTGACTATTCCTCATTTCCAACATATTCTACACTGTGTTTATGCATGTTCTCATAATCCCCTTCCCTCCCCAGTTTGCAATCACAATTCTTTTACAGAAAGTAGGGATAAGAGGGATCATGATTAGCAGACGTGTCATCACCTGGAGTAAGAGGTGCCTGAGAAACAAGTTGAGACTAAATAGAGACTGGGGTATGTGAAACTGGAGAGCCAAAAACTATAGTAGAACAGGGGAAGTACATGGACGTTCATTAAAAAAAAAAAGAATAACCACTATTATCCATCACATTTTCCCACATTCAGTGCTATCTAAGTGCCTCCAGTTTCTACACAATCTATCATAATTACAAAGCACTAAATGGCTTCATACCATGGAAGGATTTCATAAGGAACTTACGTAACCTGTCATGCAAGGCTTTCTCCAGGCCTAATATATGTGTATTTGGGGGATTTCACCAGTTTCTGCTAAGGCATATGCCTAAAATGTCCACAGCGTATGTAGGATTCTTCTGTGTCCATACACATGAAGGTATTGAGGAACAGCACTTGGAACAGTTGAGAATTCATCAGTGTCTCAGTTTCCCCTTGGTACCAGCTTTTAGGTCCATTGGCATCCCCCATCATTTAAAGTACTTGTTACCTCCTGTATGGTCACCTATTCTTATATTTGACATTATCCTGCTTAATTTGACTGAAATCCATTCAGATATTTTATCTTCAAGAGAATTTGTAATTTTATACTTTTAATTCATGATTATAAAAGTAAGTGAATATCAAACATTAATAAGTCACCCTTTAGAAGGACACATGAGCTTTCTTATTGACCTTAAAATGTAAAGTACAAAGTGTGACTCTGGAGATTTAGTGCTTTAATTCATATTATATTTACATATAAATTGGAGGGTGGGCAGAAAGCAGTGTTACATTTCTTTCTGTCCATGTGCATACTCACCTCAATCATTTTCCTACAATAGAAAGTAATTCCAGAAAGCACTTAATAGAGATTAATTATTTTAGGAGTGGCTAAGGTACAATAAAACCAGTGTACTGACCTCCTATATTTTTGCAGCTGCAACTCCAGACCTCCTCACTCAAAAGGCCATCTGCCTGATGCCATCATTCATACTAGACCCCAAAACTCACAGAGACACACAGTGTCCTGATGACAATCCTTGGTCACCACCACTGGCTTGAGTCCCTCTCTAGTCTCGTTACACGTAGTGATTATACCCTTAACTCTTGAGCTAACAGTCCATAGTCTCGCACTTTTTATAACCAGAAACTGGCCCAGGTGCTGCTCACCAGGGTAGGGCGAGGCAGTGCAGAAGAGAAGTGATGGGATGAATGTGCACAGGGAGGTATGAGGCACTGGGAAGGGGAGCAGGAAAACTCAGTAACCGTTTGCAAAGATCCATGGCCTTGGTGAGGGAAAGCACACGTTCCCAATGTGATGGGATGAAAATGCGTATGGAATTATATAAATATCATTTTGTCCAGGTTGGTCATCATTCAGATGAAAAACATGAGACTCAGAAAAGTTAAACTGAATTTGTAAAATTCACAAAATTGGCAGAAGGGAGACCAGAACCCAGGTTTCTTGATTCCTATTCCAGAAAGACAGATCATAATAATAATCAAATAAAAAGAGCAAATAATCAACTAAAAAGAGCAAAACTCAAAACTCAAAAAGTGATTTTTCCTGGTTAAAACCAAAACTAACCAGAAATTTGCATACATAGTATCCATTATTAATACTAAATTATATAGCAGCCTAACAATAAATAATACATAAAATGCCTACCAGTTAAAGATTATTTAACTAGTACAATAGTAAATTATATTTGTGAAAGTGATTGTTCATTACTATATGATTTGTGTACTCATTCATCATATTTTACTGGTTATTTAACAGGATCACTACAACTGTAAAAAACGTAAGGTCATGTTTCTGTGAAGTCCATCCTTTTGGTCTTTCTAAATTTTATTATCCTCAAAGGTCAATTAAAATCCCAATCTCTTCTTGAAGTTTTACTTCACACTGATTTGTTCTTTCTCTAACTCCTGCAAATCAGAGAACCAAGAAAACAGTTGAAAAAACATGAATTGTACATATAACAAGTACAATGTAATGTTGTATACAATACATATCAAATGAATAGTAAGATAAATATTTGATAAGTTTAGAGACAATAAAAAGTGCTATTGGCATTCAAGGGCAGAAGATTCCAGTGTCATCAAGAGCAAGTGGGGAAGGCTGTACCAAGCACAGAGATATTGATCTGGCTCTTTAGGAATTAGTGAAAACAGAATAGGAGAAGGAAGAGGTATACAATGTGTGGAGAATATCTTAAACAATGTATTATGAAGAGACTTTTTAGTATTCATTAACATTATGTGTATATAATCCATATTATATACCCAGGTACATATAGAAAGTGGATAGATAGTTCTCGACTGATAGATTAGATTAATAACCCAAGCCCATAAGTAAGGCCAGGCCTTCAAGTCAGTGATCTTTATTATTCCTGGTTCTCTACTCTCCATCATCATTTCCAATAGTTTCAAGATGCATAAGGAGAAATTTCTCATTTAAAAACTTATAGTAATAGCCAAGAGTTGGAACCAGCCCAAATGTCCATCATCAGATGAGTGGATACGGAAAATGTGGTACATCTACACAATGGAATACTACTCAGCTATAAAAACGAATGAAATACTGCCATTTGCAACAACATGGATGGACCTTGAGAGAATTATATTAAGTGAAACAAGTCAGGCACAGAAAGAGAAATACCACATGTTCTCACTTATTGGTGGGAGCTAAAAATTAATATATAAATTCACACACACACACACACACAAAAAAAAAAAAAACAGGGGGGGAAGAAGATATAACAACCACAATTACTTGAAGTTGATATGACAAGCAAACAGAAAGGACATTGTTGGGGGGGGGCAGGGGGGAGGGAGGGAGATTTTGGTGATGGGGAAACAATAATCAATCACAATGTATATCGACAAAATAAAATAAAATAAATAAATAAATAAAAAATAAAATATAAAATATAATATCCTAACCAGTATATAAAAAAAAAAAACAAAAAACCTTATAGTAGCCATGACTAATGGTCTCCCAGTGAAAAGGCACCTAAGGCCATATAACATATTTCTTGCTTGGGATGAGATAGTATTTAATCCCCAACCTACAGCCAGCATTCAATTTATCTTCCTTAAGTCTATGGAATAATGTGAGCCACAGAAAAACTGGAGCAGAGATAAAAGAAAAAAGAATAAAGATTAAAAATATGAGGAAAATGGGGGAAATGAGAAATTAAGAAAGATATGCTCAATGATAAAGAAAAAAAGAAAGCCTCGAGGGAAAAGAGAAAGAACTGAACAAATAGGTAGGATGAAATGTGGTAGTATCTGTTTCTGAGAACACAGGCTAAAGAGAAAATAAACAAGATCAGTCTCTCACCTTTAATACACTGATTCAGAGTTGCTCCTGACTTTGACATTGGGTTGCACTTAAAGAAGGAAAGAAAAGGCAGATGCTTCTATTACCTGCACTGTCAGGCTCACAGTTTCTGTGAAAGTCACAGATTACAATGAATAGAATATTGCCTTTAATACTGCACAATGATATGCACATGCAATTCACTGTAAGAAGTATGATTGTCACTATGATTCATATAAGTACCGCGCGCTAACCGATTGCGCCACTGGAGCTTCTGTCACTATGATTCAAAGAGCTTAGCATATGCTAATCAGAAGAAGGACATGTATAGGACAGGCAATGGGCACGTGAAATTCTCCCCAGTGTGTTTTCCCTGTGTCCCACCATGCCAGCAATAGCTTCTGCTACTGAGGGTCACAGTAGAGTTATTTCCAAACGTTGTGGTTCTACTACATGGTGAACTTATCAGCTGTTTGCTCACTTTCAAAAGTCCAGAAACCATTTCCAATTTTTCATCTCTCTCTTTTTCAATCCTAAAAATACAAAAATTCACAGATTTAATTTCATACATTATAGTAGAGTGATTAACAACTTGGGCTTTGAGGTCAGCCAGGCCTGTTCTTGAATACAGTTTCACTCCTTATGAATATCACAAAGTTAATAGACCTCTCTGAGCTTCAGTTTTCTCATTATTAAAACGAGGATAATAATACCTCCCCTGCAAGGTATGGTGACAAATGAATGGTATCATTTATGGAAAAATACCTAACTCAGTACTTACCACATAGTATGGTACAATAAATGATATCTGTTATACAAGTATATTGAGGGCTATCTACATGAGTGACCTTCGAGTAAAGAAAATTATTCCTCAAATTCTGAATCCTCCATTATTCTAAGGTATGATAATTAGACCTGACATTAGATAAAGCTCTCATGTCTACACTTGTATCTAATCACTTAAGTATATTCCCGCCCCCCCCCCAAAAAAAAGCGAATGAAAAAACCTTTGTTCCTAAGTGGAGGCACTAATCAGAGACTGCCTGAGTGATGCAGGAAGAAGCTTTGTGCTCTGACGAGGCTGGGCCCCTTCCTCCAGTGGTAAGCCCCACAATCCAAAGCCATAAATTTCAAGTTCCCACATGAAAAAAACATTATGTCTTTTCTGACTAGTTCAGATAACATTTGATATTTCCCTTGTTACTAGGAGTGAGAGACAGGAGAAAGGTAGAAGGACCAAGATAGCTGTGTTTGAGGGGGGTTCTGAAGACTGTATCCATCCAGGTGTAAATTCATATGGACCAGCCAAGGCAAGGAAGCCAAACCATATACTTGCTACTCAGGAAAATAGAATTTTCACCTAAACTGCCTTTTTTTGTGAGAAGCATAAAATTTTTTAGTTTCGACCTTAAGTTAAATTTTACAAGTAGGGAAAACAGGTAGTTACGCACATCAGAAAATCAAAAGGCTAGTCAAGGCCAAATTCTTAGTCACAGTTATGATGTTTCCAGTCTTACCTTCTCACTTATTCATTTTGTTAATTTAAAGTTAATTGCTTAAGAGTGAGGACAGGTGATAATTCTCTTTCCATGCCTGGCTTATTTCACTTAACATAATTTTCTCTAAGCTCATCCATGCTGCTGGAAGGAGAGAGAGAGAGAGAGAGAGAGAGAGAAAGCAATAAAACATTGAGCTTTCAGAAAAAGAGAACAGACCTATAGTTACTGGAGGTGGGAAAGGGAGAGAGAGAGGGAGTTAGGGAGTAACTGGGTAAGGGACACAAAGAGTAATTATGGTTTCTATTTATGAATATGCTAATATTTTTATTTGAACATGACATAGTGTACACAAATACTGATAGTCAACCCTGTACCCCATAAATATGTATAATCAAAAATAAATAAACATATTTTTTAAAAATAATAAAGTGAATTGCTTACTGTGTATCACATATCAAGAAAAAACAATGTTGTACAATGCCAATCTATATCCAACATGCATATAAACATACATCAGGCATTGTATGATGCATGTCATAGAAACAGAACAAAGCCTCTAAAATATGAGCAAAGTGGAAAGAGATAGCTATGGTGATGAGGGAAGGCAGCATAGCTATGTGGCATTTGGGTACAGTTGTGAAAGACGGTAAATATTACAAATACAGGATTTAAAGAAGTCATTCAAACAGATTGTAAAATATGAAAAACAGGTAAGTTAGGTGTACACTGGGTTAATATTAAAGCATACAGATTGTCTACAGCATAGAAATTATTTTGAAGAAAGGAAAATAAGATGAGAAAGGTAGTCTAGGTTCCTTTTTGCCTAACACTGGGAACTTCTCAAAGGCATATAAGAAGTATTAAATAAATTTAGGGAGCCAGTAAAGGTGTGGGTGCAAAAAATTGATGTTGAGTCCAGTAATTAGGGGAAATGCTCCATCTATAAGTGTGATGGGTCAAATGGGGGAAAGGAAAAACAGAGGGAAGGAGTCCATTTAAGAGAATTCTGATGTAGAGAAAATCTGGGAGGCTACACAGAGGAGCTGGGGCTACACAGTCTAGCTGTAAAACTGTAGATACAGAAAATAGAAACAGTGATAAGTAAAAACCCAAAGGAATTGGAGACTGATTACAGCTGGAGTGAACGTGGAGGAGAGTGAACTTAAAGAAAATACATGATTTAAGTGTGAAAAAATAGGACAACGGTGGACTTAGCTTTAGAAACAAGAAGGTTTCATGTAGTACATGTGAGGGTGAAAAAAACATATAGTCACATGTATTTTAAGCAAATAGAATTTTAGATATTACTGAGATGTCCAGGTGGAAATATGAGACAGGATGTACAGAAAGAAGCACACATTCAATACATGATTATATAGTAATTCATATAAAAGTAATAAGTGCAAAAGGGTAAATAAGGTTTCTGAAGAAAAGAGCACGTAGAAAAAAAAGGATGTAAAAAGCACACACCCAGCTATGGAAAATGTCCACATTGATAATGTTAAAGTAGGTAAAGGAGCCAACAAATTAGGCAGAACGGTAGGCCTGAGAAGCCAAAAGAAAGGAGGTATCAATAATGAAGGAGGAGAAGAGAGAACAAAGGGAAGGAGTAGAGAGATTTTGTGACAGTGAAGAAAATGGAATGACAGAATAAAGGGGAAGAAATATAAGAACACTGAGATAAAAATTTATATAAATTTTCTACTTATGAATGGGCAGTTTTGACCTGATGTATTATAAGCACACATTATAAATGTCAAATGAGTTGATTAATGAGTGAATGATTAAATGTGATAGAATTGTACAAAAATAATAAAAAGTTCTCAATAGAGGTTAAATGACAAAATCTTCAGAGAACCTACATGCCATTCTGTCATGACATCAGCAATGCTGAACAGCTTGAAATCAGTTCAAAAGAGCTCCATCCATGAGAATGACAAGGGCTGAGAAGAGGATGCCAGGTGAGGCAGAAGATCACAAGGGGTGAAAGGTTTCTAGGCATCGGATAGACCAGCCAGGTAGCCACGCTGACCGTAAAGCACAGGCCACACTGGAAGACAAATGAGCTCCCCCCTCAAAAATGTGGGGCTAAACCACTGGGAAAACTTGGAAAGAAGGATGAATAGTCATAAGATAAACTCTGATTCTTCCCTACTGTTCTTCCACAGCCTTATTCTCACTCTTGGAGGGGTAAGATATTCACTTTCCCCTGCCCATGCCCTGAACTGTCCATATACAGCGACTGTCCCTCACAGTGTCCATTCCTGCTCCAACCTCCTCTAGTGCCAGCAGCAAACTGCCACACAGAAGGCTGACCTCACACTGAGTCGAGGAAAACATTTCCTCATTCCTAGTCTTAGTCCTTGGCTCACTCACTCGCTCAATATTGAAGTTATTTCTGTCCCTCTCACCCACCTGTTTTACCAAGGGAACTAAGAAAACAGCATCATTAAGGATTCAGATAGGTATAGTTTTCACAAGACCAACCAGATCCAATACAGGATCACTATAGACGCACAAAGAGCTGTATAAAACAGTCAGAGAGCTGCTAATTACAACCCCATAGGGTAGTGACCAAAGCAATGTGGCAGAGATCTGGGATTGCGAGGCTGAGCACACATGGCCTGGGGAATTATTGCCTATGGTCGTTTGGTTTTCCCAGGGTAGCCAGGCAGAGAAACTGTTAATTAGAGAAAATAAGATGTATTTAATTTTCTTGTGACAAAGAGACCTTTTGCCATTTTCTAGAGATATGTTAAATCTCCATTTTACGATGGCCAAAGGTAAACTCCGAAACAATTAAATATTGTCCTTTTAAATTTTTAATCATTTAATCATTTTTATGATGATTAACACAATAATATTCAACTTAAACACAGAATATATTTTAAAGATTAATATATGGGCATAAAATCATGCAATTTTTCATGAAAAAAGTGGAGAGGATACATAAGGCAGAGAAGTTTAAAGTAGCATCAAAAATAGCACTCTTTATGCATATTCTATTGAATCCTCACAACCACACTGTGGAACAGGTGTTGTTCCTGCCACATAATTGCAGACAAGTTATTAATCATCCAAAATTACACAGTTATTAAAACGTGCATATAAGAATTTAGGACTTTCAAATTTTTCTTCTATCTCTCCTACACCAAACTTCCCTAAATTACAGAAAAGTCAGAATGTTACCCAACATTTTCATGAAGTACATATGATCTTGAATCCAAATTTCAGGCAAGTACAATGGCAAAAATAAAACACTAGGTAAACCTGAATTATTTAAATAAATTTAGACTTCCAGGCTAAGATTTCCCAACTAGAGACGCTTCTCCCTCTCTCTTCCTTTAAAGCGTAAGAAACATAAATGTAAACCCCATCCTTACAAAAGCTAGGGAATATCTGCAATTCCAAACCACAACACATGAAGAAAAACCTATGTGTGGTAAAAATGGAAATAAAGCAAGACTGAACACTAAAATAAAGTACGGGTCTCTAAAGATCTTGAGCTACTCAGGAAACTCAGAAGTCTCTAAAAGAGATGGATACACTGAGGACAAAAACCGGTGATCTTTGCTTGGAACAGAAATATTAAAGCATGTGAACCCTAACTCCATAGTGACAGGGAAAAGGAGCTTCAAGAGAAACATGCAGACATACCATCTCTGGAATAATTAGGACATGTATGTGGTGTAATGGAGGAAAATCAAGGCAAGAAGAGAGGGAAGCAGCCAAACAGATGGCAACCCCCATTATATAACGAGAAGAAAAGGATAAATTACAAGGCACATGATAAAATTTACAAATATGCCTCCATTCTGAGCCAGGTAGTTAGCCCGGCCCAGGAGAGAGTCACCCCAACAGATAAGAGGTTTTTTAGAGACAAGATTCCAAAACTCAGCTGCCTTCTACCATATGCTATTATCATCTCTAGGTCCTCCTCCACAATATCCTTTCACAAATATGTAGAATATTCAAAGATTAATATTATTACTATATGTTATAATTATTTATAACAATTTTATTATAAAAATAAAATATGTGATGACCTATGTGAAAATACTGAACAAAGAAAAGGAAAACTGGCATAAGGTACAGAACACACACATAAAATGTTATACCATGAAGCAGCAGAAACTATGAGCAAATTTTCTAAGTTTTTAAAAAATACACCTTCTCTTCTAAAAGAAAACACTTTCATGAAGACAGCATTTCTTCCAATCACAAATTCACATTTATGTTCCTATCTTTTCCATGGCAGTGGTAAAATGGTATCTTAGGTTTGAAAAAAAAAAAAAGCCTCCCTAAAAATATGCCTTCTCTCTGAAATAACATTTAGAAGACATGAGTGAAAAAAAAATGATAGAAAATATAAAGTGATTTCAAAAATCTGGCAAAAAATTAAAAATGCAAATAAACATAACCATGATAGAAATAAAGATTAGTAAAAACAGGGGAAAAAAATGTGGTGAGTGGGAAAATGATGCTGCTAAAAACACAGTCAGGGATATGTGACAGACAAACATCATGAGCAAAATGAAATAGAAAACCCAAGAGTTTAAAATATTAGAAAGAGAAAAAGCAGTGTAATACTGAGAAGAGCTCACAGTATTTGGTAAAGAAAAAAACTCAAAGATAAAACAAAAGAAAACTTTCCTGACATGAAAGAAGCATTAAACCTATGGGTTAAAGGGCTTATCTTGACCTTAGGAAAAGCATGGTTACATGGAAGTAGATGTAACTGAAGTTACCAGATTTCACCAAAAAAAAATATTTTCTTTTGGAAAATAAAGTTCCCATGGGGCACTTTAATAAAGAAAACTATTAGAGAATAAACTCCACTAATGAAAAACTGAATAGAGATAGCAAGGTAATAGTCAGCATTATGAAGCCTACATTTCTGGGGGTTATGGTTAAAGAACAGAATATAAATGTTACAACTCTTAACAGTATAAAGAATAATTACATTAGTAACAAAAATAAAAAGAGAAAGACAGTAGAAATATACAGTATTCTGGCATCCTCAACTTTCAGAGTGGAAGAGAATCAACAGATCATTTTCAGGGTGATTAAGTATTGTTTTAAAAGATAAAGGTAATAATTAGAAGAACTTAATATCAAACAAAATCGAGTAATAGAGAGGAGAAAGGGAAGTGGGCTAAAGGGTTATAGTAGAAGTATATGAACTTTTTTCTATTTCATAGTGGAGAGTCACCTAACCTTGGAGGTAACACAAAAATTAAAGAATTTTGACATGATGATTTCCAATCCTCTGGATATATACCCAGTAAGTGGTATTGTTGGATTGTATGGTAGTTCTAGCTGTAGTTGTTTGAGGAACCTCCATACTGTTCTCTACAATGTCTGTATTAATTTACAGTCCCACCAACAGCACAGAAGGGTTCTCTTTTCTCCACATCCTCTCCAGTATTTGTTGTTCTGTCTTTTTTATAATTGCCAGTCTAACTAGGATGAGGTGATATCTCAAAGTAGTTTTGATTTGCATTTCCCTGATAATTAGTGATGTCGAGCATTTTATCATATACCTGTTGGCCATTTGCATGTCCTCCTTTGAGAAATGTCTATTCAGCTCCTGTGCCCATTTTTATTTATTTGTGGTTCAAGTTCATTTATTTATATTTTTTAATTAATTTATTTATTAATATTATTATTTTTTTACATTCTAAGATATTGTTGCAGAGCAGTTGGAGGGAGGGGAAAGGGGAAGTGGAAGGGAAATAGGGTGGGCAGAGGAAGAAGGGGTGGGGCCTGGTTAAGGCCCATGGTATCCCCCTCATTCTGGCAGGGGAGACCAGGGGGCTTCCAGCAGCAGCTCACTCATTGCTGGGCTGGATGCAGATGTCAGGGGGGTGTGCCTGAAGCCCTTGGCCCCTCACGGCCCCAGCTCGGGAGCCCAGGGTGTTTCCAGTGGCAGCTCAGTGGTCATTGCTGGGCTGGTTGCACACGTTGAGGGGAGGGTGTGGCTAAGGCTGTAGGCCCCCCATCACCCTGGCATGGGAGCCAGGGGTGTTTCTGGCAGCAGCTACGTGGTCAACACTGGGCTGACTCTGGATGTCAGGAGGGGCGTGGCTGAGGCCATTAGCCCCACCACCACCCCAGCTCAGGAGCCCAGAGCGTTTCCAACGACAGTCTGGTGGTTGTCGCTGGGCTGGGTGTGGTCATGGGGGAGAGTGGCTGAGACCCACGCCCCTCCCCACTCCCTGGTTTGGGAGCCCAGGGGGCTTCTGGTCTGTGCCCATTTTAAAATAGCATTATTCATTTTTTCAGTATACACTCCCATGTTTATAGCAGTTCTATTTACAATAGTCAGACTATGGAACTAACCTAAATGTCTATGGATGGATGACTGGATAAGGAAAATGTGCTTTAAAAAAATTTCATTCATTATGAAATTCTGCCATTAACAGCAACATGGATGAGTTTGGAGAAAATTATGCTAAGTGAAACAACCCATGTACAGAAAGAGAAATACCATATGTGCTCACTCATAGTGGGAGCTGAATCCATAAATAAACAAATAAACAAATGATCGATAAAGAGAGACAGAGAGAGAAACAATCACAATAATATGTTAAACTTTTAGAAGGAGAGAAAAGAATTGTGGTTATAAGAGGTAGAAAGGGGAGGGTAGGGGAGAGGAAGAGGGAGGTGGGTTAACAAGAAATTGGTACACAAAGAAGGATTACATATTGTAATGATGAACAAGCTAACTATCCTGATCTGACCATCACACATCGTACACAGCTATTGAAAGTCAACTTTGTACCCTGCATATATAAAATAAACTACCTTCAAAAATTAAATAAATAAATAAAATATTTTACTCTAAAAAAATTGAAGAATTAACTATGTTATATACAGTGAATAACTAAAATGAAATATAAGTCTTCAACATTATTTTTTAAAAACAGGCACATGAAAACCAAAACATATAGAGAGAAATATTATTCTAATGAAAGTATTAAAATGAAAGCATAAAATTAATTTGTTCATTTATTCTACCAATATTTATTGAACACCCATATGCCAGGCTTTGTGCTGGATGCTAGTAATACATAATTCCTGTATCTTGGAGTTTTACGGACTAGTGGGGGAGACAAAAATTAATCAATCACACAAACAAACATAAAATTGCAACCACAAAAATTACTCTGAAATAAAGTGTAAGTTACTTTAAGAGAAGAATCTGATGTAAGTCAGGGAAGGTTTGCCTAAGGAAGTCATACTGGAGCTGAGATCTAAAGGATAAATAGAAGTTAACTCAGGGTGGAGGGCAGAGGATTCCTTGCAGAGGGAACAGTCTGTGGTTCCCCTTGAGGCCAGAGGGGGCATTGGAAGCTGTGCCTAGAGCCACACTGTGAGAAAGTGAGGGAAAACATTGCACAGGACAAGGCTGAAATAAGCAGTGGGAGACGATTCCTAAGAGAATGAGAAGTCAAAGAAGACTTTTAAGCAAAAGGGAGTTTGGCCAGACTTCACATTTATTAATATCACTCTGGCTACAGTATACAAAATGGATTTGAAAGAATCCAGATTGGGTACAGATGGGCCAGTTAAAAAGCAACATACTTGCCAAGGCAAGAAATGTGGTTGTCTAAACTAGGTATGGGAATTTTGGAAATGAGACGATAGATTGGCCATCTATTTGGGAGAGAAAATCAATAGGACTTGATGATGGATTTATTTGGATATGCACTCACTCCACCTAATGCTTCAAGTCTAAGAATTATTCAGTTCCGCCAGAGCTACCAATCCAATGATTCTACCATATTTTTTACTGTTCCTTACTCCACTGATATTCTTCTTTTCTTCCTTTCTTTCCCATTTTATATTTCATAATCAAATACCTTGCCCTCTCTTATTAGTTGTACTCACTTAGCTAAACAACAATTCTAATAAACCCAACTTTCTGCCTACCACATCTTGCTACGATGCAACTATATATGGCTAGATAAAACACACTACTCTGATCGGTCACACTTTAATTCATGTCCACCAATTTCAAATGGGCCTTTAATAGTTCTTGGCAATTATCCTACATTTTCTGAATTCATCACTTTTCTTCTTCCCTAGACTTCCTCTTCCCCTTCATCTTTACCAGGCAATGATCTCTCTTTTTATATATATATATATATATATATATATTTTTTTTTTTTTTTTTTTTACATACATATATATATGTATATGTTTCCCATCTCCAGTCAATTCCAGAAAAGCTTCAAGAAATATATGGCTTCAAGGCAAAGATCAAATTCAAGTATAGAAGTATTTCAAGATAAAAAGTTTCCAGGATATGACTATAGACTCTTTCTTGAGACTTCATAAAATTTAAGAGTGTGCTTAGTATCCCCTGTAGGATCTTAAAGGTGTAGTTCTTAGACATTTTAACTAAACAAAAAGACTTCGAAGAATCTTAAGTTTGTTTTCCCAAAGCAGGCTGACTCTAAGCCCAAGACTGAGAAGGGCCTATCTCAAAAAGAAATGTACATGTAATTTTGTCTGATGAATAGGATTTATAATTTGAAACACAAGAAACCCAAAATGTGTATAAAGGAATTACATTATCTTGGGCTGAAAGGGACAGAAACACTACAAAGTGAAAAGAGGACTCTGAACACCCAAAGTTTTATGGGCAAGAAGCAGGCAAAGAAGACTATTGCAAACATCGGCCATTTATTTATTATTTTATTTTATTTTATTTTATTTTATTTATTTATTTATTTTTTAATTTTATTTTGTCGATATACATTGTGGCTGATTATTGCTCCCCATCACCAAAACCTCCCTCCCTTCTCCCTCCCCCCCGCCCCCCCAACAATGTCCTTTCTGTTTAAACATCGGCCATTTATTATGGAAAAGTTAGGATGACTCAGAAAGTGGATCCAAGAGTCAAGAGCCAATTGAAATTCTCTGGCCTCAGAGAATCATTACCAGAGAGCTAAACCGGGCGCTAATCAAGAAGCTAGAAACATAAGGCAGTTGGATTTCAGAATTGCTCTTTACCAGTGACTTCTGTGTTTCTATTTCCTCCTTTCTGAATGGAAGTATTTATTGTGGTTATCCTATACCTATCTTATTGTATGTAGAGTGTGAGGAGAACAAGTTAATAATTTATTCAGATCAAGAAGAATCATACTCAAACAGCTATATCTAAGGAACCACATCTGAGGAACATAATCTGGACTTGATTTAAATGGCAAGATCTTAGACTTTGAGCTGATGACATAATGAGATGACATATGCAGGTTCATGCAAAGTTGTGAGTGTATTTTGCACACAGGAGGAGCTGAAATTATGGGAGCCAAGAGCAGATGGTGGTAGCTCTTCTACAACAGGACCATCATCAATTCCTACCACCCACCCTGACTATGTATTCCACTACCCCACCAAGAGACAAGGCCTATTCCTTCCCTTCTTTTGAATCTAAGCTGAGGACAGTGACTTGGTTGACTAATAGAATACAGCACTAGTGACATCTTAGGATTTCTTATGCTAACAGTGAGTTTTCTGGGTCATAAAGCAAGTATACATTAACTTAAAAGAAAATGCCAAATGGTTTTCCAAAGTGGTTGTACCATTTGGCATTACCATAAGTAATGTATGACAGTCTCAGATGCTGCATAAACTCAACAGTACTTGGAATTGTCAGGGGGTTTTTTTCGTTTGTTTGTTTGTTTCTTTGGTGGCCATTAATAACTAAAGATATTGAGAATCTTTTTATGTGCTTATTTTCTATCCATATATCTTCTTTGGTAAAGTACAAGTTAACTTCAAAAGGTGTACAAAAAGATTCATATTATATTTTAATTCCATTTTTCCATATACTTTTTGAAGTACCCTTGTTATATTAGTCCATTTCTGCTGCTTATAGCAAAATACACGGAACTGGGTAATTTGTAAGAAAATGAAATTTATTGCTTACAGTTTTGGAGGCTAGGAAGTCCGAAGTCCAAAGTCCAAGGAACACTTATGGTAAGGTCCTTCTTTGGTGGTGACTTTCACAATGCAGGGTCTTACATGATGAGAATGGCAGAGCACAGTAAGAGAAACTCTCACGTGTTCTCCTTTTAAAGCCCTCAGAACCACACACATGAACTAGGGCATAGACCTCACAATCCAGTCATCTCGCCAAGGCCCCAGCTTTCAATCATCATGATAGGATTTTTCCAGCCTCTTAACACTTTCACAGTGGGGGCCAACTTGTGGGGGAACATACATCCAAAGCACTTGTATCTGTTCAAATATTTTGCCAATATTTAAATTGGGTATTTTTTTATTATTCAGAGTTCTTTATATGTTCAAAATACAATTTGTCTCTCAGATATACAATGTGCAAATACTTTTCTCCCACTTTGTGGTTTGTTACTTAATTAAAAATTTCTGCTGTGTTAATGTTGATGAAGTTCAATTTATCAATTTCTATGTATCATGTTTTTGGTATCATATCTAAGAAACCTTTACTAACTCAAAGTCATAGAATTTTCCTCTAGAAGGTTCATAATTTCAGATATTACAGTTTGATCTATGATCCATTTTGAGTTAATTTTTGTATAAGATATAATATATTGGTCAGGGTTCATGTTTTTCATATAGATCTTTAATTGTAACAGTACAATCTGTTGAAAAGACTACCTGTTCTTCATCAACTATTGTTCACATACATTTTTATGGGTCTATTTCTTGATTCATTTCTCTGTTACATTGACTTGTGTGTACATTTTGAATTCAACTTCATTCTTCTTTCTAAAGTTGCCATTCTAATTCACTTAAATTTTCATAAAAATGTCTTTAACTGTTCTTTGAATCTATCATAACAAGTTTCTTTTTTGAACTATTTTCTTTAATTTATCAATATACATTATAGTTGATTTTTGTGATTTTGTGTTCCTCCTTTCCCCCCTCCCCCCATCAACATCATATCTGTTCACTTGTCTTAACAAGTTCAAGGAATTGCATAACAAGTTTCTGATTTCCTCATTAATTAATAAATTAAATAAAATCTTTTACACATATTCATTTTATATTTTTTTGAAAATCATGAGTTCATGTGTTTGAAAATTATGCTTCCACAATAGTAACAAAATTAAATAAACTTAAAATAAAATTAAATTTTTATAAAAACTTTTATAAAATTAAAACAACTCATTGCAGATTAAAACAACGAGATCCCATTTTGCCTATAAAGTTGGCAAAGACTATTACGGTAATACCATTTATTGTTCAGACTTTGGGAAATGGGATACTCTCTTTTGCCCTTACTCTCTCTGTTGCCTTTGAGTGTTCCTTCCTGGGAAACATTGGCAATGCAACTCTAAATCATAGTTATTTATCTACATTTAGTTAGTCACCTCTACCTCACATGTCAATACATTAATCCACATCAAAGCTTCTAAAAACATCAAATCACCTGAGATTGAAAACTCTGTTCATGAAGAGAAAACAGGTTTTGGAGGGCAAGCAAAAGAAGATGGAGAGGTATAACTTGGAATTTCTCTAGAATTAACACAGACCAATATTATCTGAAACTTTTATTAATGATCTTAAAAGACATACCCCACAAATATGTACAATTAAAGTTTAAAAAAAATTTTTTTTAAAGGCATCCAAAGTGACGTCTGTAAGTCTGTGACTACATAAACTCAATGGAATTTTTAAAAAGCTAAGTGACTAAAGTATAAGTGGCTTGTAAGAAAGAACTAAAAAGTTTAAAAGTAAGAGGTAGATGTGGCATGTAGAACAACGACAAGATGTATTTATACTATTAATTTTTATCTACTTTTGACACTACTTTGGAAGCTAATATATTTGATTTTTGAAACTCTCACATGAAGCATTTGGATAAAAATTCTGCCTATTACTAACAAGGCCAGAATGGATCAAGAATAAGTGATAAATTTGGGGGGATCAGCAAAGCCTCTGCAACACAATTTCTCCTTGATTTGAACTATTAGGTATAGAAATTCAATAATCAATGAGGTATTCAACAAATGGTATTGGGACACTGGCAGGCCATTTGTAATAAAGTAATACTGGATAACTATATACACCAAAATAAATTCCAGATTAGTCAAGGTTTTAAATATAAAACCTAAAACTAAAATAAAAAGGAAAGAAATGGCTGGCAAGGTGACTGGCATGCACAGACACTAAACAGATATTGCTGAATAAATGAATAAACATGTGTTTAAGTAGGGTCAGAGTGGTGTGCTTAAAATGCCACAGGATAGTGGAGGGGTTAGTCACCCCTCATAATCTTGGTCAGTGCACCATTGCCATCCCCAAAATTTTAAATTAAAGCACAAAACAGAATAGCATGCTTTGTAATGAGGAACATAAAAAATAGTCTCCAATTTTAGGGAAAGCAAAATTACTATTCCTTATTTTTTACATCGTTCTAGTGTATTTTCTAATAAGGTTGCTAAAATAAAAGCAGTATTTCTCTTTCCCTGATTAATTTGTCACTATGGATCCTCATCTAGCACAGAATATTTGATTGGTAATCACAATCAAATGAGGTATGAATGGATTATGACTTTCTAAGGTTAGAGGTTAACTGCAGAATCCAGTAAGGTCTATGATTCTATACTCCAATTGGGAAGTTAACTTCAAAAGTATTCTCTTTCATACCCTGTTGGAGAGTTAACCAGATTGTATTTAACCTAGTTTTTTGTTTGTTTGTTTTTAGGCAATTCTTTTACTAACTGTATTTATTTCTCCTTTCCTCAGGAACTTGGTGAACCAACATTTTTATCTTCTCCGTCAGTTCTTTCATTAAAAAATAAAATAAAACTTTGACATATGCTCATTATATGTTTGTTGAGAATTTTGCTTTCATGCTATGCAAATGTAGCTTTAATACAAATGCTCTAGTTCCCCTTTCAAATCAGGTTGCAGCCTCTGAACTCCTTCTGTAGTGAGGTCCTAGGGCCACAAGCAGTGAGATACCAATCTGCCTACATTCTTTTGGAATTCACGGAGTTACAACGATGTAATATTTCATAGGGGAGAGAACATAAAGAACATTTTAATGCTGGCATTGTGGCTGAGTCTACTGAGATTAGCAGCTCTGGGAGCAACCCCTTCTCCAAGGGCAGGTCCTTGGAAGACTACGGACTCAGAATGCCATAGAAGAGATTTAAAATAACTGTAAAATTATTATGGAAACTAATTTATTGCCACAGAAAAATGTGAATGATGCAGGATTGAGTCAAATCCTTTTACATCTTACTGTTTAATTTCTGAAAAAAAATTTCCTCCTCCCCATTCCTCAGTAGAGGGCCCTCTGTTACTGAAAAAACAAGGCCTAACTTTTGGGGATCTAAGAACCTGCAATCACTTTGAAATGATACCATTTAAGGTTGGCAAAAAAGCCATATTTGTCTGGTCCCAAAATTCTGCATGTGTAGATAAAATCAATGATAGACAATTTGCCACATATCAAATTATGAGAGATTAAAGCAAAAGCATATACAGTTGTGATGACATTCTTGAAAAAGGAGATTCATATGTTACTGATGAGAGTTGTAAAGTAAGGCAATCATAACGAAAGCCAAAATGTTTCATTATTTTAGTTATACTAAGTTTCCATTTATATTGTCAGAGCTAGGGCTCAGACCCTCTAAACCCATTGTACAGACTGGGTCCCCAGACCCCTCACATGCAGGTCCATGCTAGGTAATTGGGAAAGATTCCAGGAGCTGTTAGCAGACAACATGAGCTCAGTCCTCAGCTTCCTCGGTGGCAGCAGCTTACAGATCTGGTAGCTTACAGGTCCGGCACTGGCAGTGGCCTTGCAGAAGGTCCCAGGGGCACTAGCAGCAGCTGCCACCAGCAGCAGTAATGGCCTCTCCATCCCCCACATGGGGTGGCATCCCAGGGGTGGGGAGCACCGTGGATCAGAGCCACTCATCCTTATACTTAAGTCCATAACCCAGGACACCTGGGTGCACATGTGCACTTACACTAGATGATAACCAAGGAATACCTGACTGCATATGCCTATTTACATCAAATGCTCGGCAAGATTCTGAACATCTGAGGGGCCCTGGCCATTTTTCCTATATTGTCCCAACAAGAGGATAAATTGATAATATTGATACAATTATTTCTGGAGAGAGATTGTGTCTAACATTTTGACAACATGAAACACAATAGGACTTTCAGAAATTTATCCTAAGGAAGTTTTTTGACAGGTGCACAAAGATATGTCCACCAAGATGTTCATTGCCACTCTAGAGTGACCAGGAAATTAAAGGTGTATTCCAAAGAACACATGAATAATAAGAAAGCAAAACAGCCTTATTGCAGGTATGGAGAAATTTTTGGTGGTCTGGATAGATTCAAACCAGCCACAGCATTCCTTAAAGCCAAAGCCTAATGCAGAGCAAGGCCCTAACTCTCATCAATTCTGTGAAGGCTGAGAGAGGTAAGGGTGATGCAGAAGGAAAGTTTGAAGCTAGCCGAGGTTGATTCAGGAGGTTTAGGGAGAGAAGCCATATCTCCATAATATAAAAGTACAAGGTGAAGCAGCAAGTGCTGATGTAGAAGCTGCAGAAAATTAATCCAGAATATCTAGCTAAGATTATTGGTAAAAGTGGCTACACTATACAGCATATTTTCATGTAGATGAACAGCCTTATACGGAAATAAGATACTGTCTAGGACCTTCATAGTTAGAGAAGAGAAGTCAATGCCTGGCTTCAACACTTCAAAGGACAGGCTGACTCTCTTGTTAGGGGTTAATGCAGCTGGTGACTTTAAATTGAAACCAATGCTCATTTATCATTCTGAAAATCCTAGGGTCCTTAAGAATTATTATAAATCTACTTTGCCTGGGCTCTACAAATGGCACAACAAAGCCTGTATAACAGCACAGTTTACAGCTTGGTTTACTGTATATTTTACGCCCACCGTTGAGACCTATTTCTCAGAAAAAAAGATTCCCTTCAAAATATTACTGCTCATTGACAATGCCCCTGTCATCCAAGAGTACTGATAGAGATGTACAAGGAGATTCATGTTGTTTTCATGCCTGTTAACACAGCATCCATTCTGCAGCCTATGGCTGTAATTGCCATAGATAGTGATTCCTCTGATGTATTTGGGCAAAGTAAATTGCAAAGCTTTTGGAAAGGATTCACTATTGGGAGGATGTCAAAATATCGACATTAACAGAGGTTTGGAAGAAGCTAATTCCAACCCTCATGGATGACTTTGAGGGATTCAAGATTTCCGTGGAGGAAGTGACTGCAGATGTAGCAGAAATAGCAAGAGAATTAGAAGTGGAGCTTGAAAATGTGACTGAATTGCTGCAATCTCATGATAAAATTTTAATGGATAAAATGTTTCTTCTCATAGATGAGCAAAGAAAGTGGTTTCTTAAGATGGCATCTACTCCTGGTAAAGATGCTGTGAACCTTGTTGAAATGACAACAATGATTTACATTACAAAAATGTAATTGATAAAGCAGTGACAGGGTGTGAGAGGATTGACTCCAATTTTGAAAGTTCTACTCTGGGTGAAATGCTGTCAAACAGCATCGCCTGCTACAAAGAAATTGTAGAGGATTCTTAAAGCAAATGTCCTTCACTCCAGAGTCTTCAGAGAAAAAGAGTAGCACATACAGTTAAGAAAAGAACCACTGCCTTTAAGAGAGGAAAGAAGCATTGTGCAGATAAGAAAAACATGCTCAAACAATACCAACACTGTAAAGAAATATTAACTTCTTTTACTTTAGATTGTCCAATTTAAAGTTTTCTCAGTCACTGGCAAAGATTAAGTTTTATCCTTTTTTGGTGACATAAACATGTCTTAGATTTGTTAAGGTCTTGAATAGTCTCAGAGCGATGACATAGATTCCTAGTTGTTAGGTGGGAACCTTAACGAGACCTATTGTATAATTAACCAGTGATCAATTTGTTCCCAAATTTTTGTTAAGGCTCCCTTCCTTGAGGTATCAAGGACATGGTTGTTTAATATCCACTAACAGTTTAACAAGCTACCATTCAGTGACTTACAGCCTGCTGCTTTAAAGAGACATTGGCGTTGTAATGTATGTTCAGTCTCCCCTTTTGTTAATGAATTATCCATATTTTAAAAGTAAAGAGAAGGAAAAAATAGCTCCAGGGTTGAAAAGACCTAACTTTGACCTGCCACAGGTGTGTAATCACTAATCGAAAGACACCTGTGATTCCCTTACCAGGATGCATCTCCCTTATTAGGGACTCCCTTTCCTGGATGAATTGGATGTCCTCTTCCTCTCCAATGCTTGGCAGGTCGGTCTCCAATCCGTGGAGAATGTCCTCACATGGGGCACCATTTTGTTGCATTTTGTGGCTTCGTGCCCTGTGGATTTGTCACCCTACTTCCCCAGGGTGACTGAGATGCAAAGAATTACTCAGAGCCCATCTCTTCTGAGCAGTGAGACCCTGAAGTGGTTAATCTCCCACTGGAACCCTCAAGCAAGAAGCATTCCTTCCTTGGGAAATTAACCCCGAATTGGGGTTCTGTTCCTGCATTTATTATTCAGACCAGAAAGCTACAGGAAGAGAACATAGGTGGGGTTATAGTTTAACAACATAGGCTGGTAACTTTCAGTGAAACAAGCCAGATGACATTCCAGTAAGGCAATTAAGTGGTCCTCTCAACAAAAGCTTGATCTTAGCAAACATTCCTTCTCCCTTCAGCAATTTTCCAGTATCTACACATATCAATCAGTAACCTGTCTGTCCTTGAGCCAGCAACCTTGCTGTACCACAAATCTTTATCTTACACCAGAGACTTTATAGCCTGAGGAAAATTTCTAGTCCTTCGCAAGGTCAATATTTGAAAATGCAAGGCTTGGGAAAACCAGGCCTTGTGAAGTACAATTGCTTATGAATCCTCCACATCTCCCCCAATTTTATTTATTTAATAGAAAAAGCAAAAGCTATAGATCAGGTTGGCACAGTTAAGACGAAAGCATTTAATGCAAAGTTAGTATCACTTAGCGTGGCAAGTCCTTTTAATTTACTTCAAATGAGGACTGATGATGTCATCCTCTCTCAGGGTGGCTGCAGCGGCATCACTCCAGGTGCTGTGAATTGGGTGTAATTACCAATTGTTGAAACTCTGGAAAGGGATTCTGCTCCATATAATAGTTGATTCTGAGTCCAGAGAGTTTGTTAATGTTAAAACTGTTCAGGACATTACTGTTTTCAGAGTGTCTAGTCTTTTGTAAAATCTTTGATCAATTACAAGTCCTTTGTTTAAGAACAGGATGTCTCATCCAAGTTACAAATACCCTCTTTAAGGCCAGAAAAATTTCGAAAACTGCTTTTGTAGAGAAGACATTATTTCCCCCTTTATAATCAAGGCATTCCTCATAAAAACATTGATGATCAATATCTTGACTGAAAAGGTCTTACTTTTCTTTGTTTAAGTCCCGTGCTGCTGGGAATGCTGTTTCCCAGGTGAAGATCTGTCTGTCCCCTGTCTGGGGTAAAGATGAACAGCAGGATGAAGCAGCAGTTTGGGCCAAATTATGGCAAACATGAAAGAGAGATCAGCAACTTGGAAGTGAGTTATGCTATCTTATATCCAAAGTTCAAAAATTATATCCTGTTATAAAGAAAGAGAGAGTTAATTTTCATTGAACTTATAAAAATAGCCACATTGCCATAATAATCATAAGGATACTTAAAGTTATTAAATTTGGAGGGGATCAAATAGGGAGAAAACAAATGCTTTTATCTCTGTTTTAAATGATATTTTTACCAAACTACTGTTAGTTATAGATAGCTTAAGAGAGAGAGTTTTCTTACATTTGGAAAACATTAGGAGAACCAGCAGTGTTTTAAAATAAGGAAATTGTAAAAAACCATAATTCTTTATAATTAATTTACCAATTAACTTTTGTTGTTTTGACCCTAGTGAACAATTTCACAAACCCATCAGTTTCTTCATTAGAATTTTGGAACTTTAGTCAAAAGCTATGAACTCAAAGTTTCTCGGGAAACTGTACCTATCAGAATTTTTTTATGGAATATTTGAAGACATAACATTTTAAAATTATAATTAAACCAAGATTATGACCAGTAGCATTTATATCAAGACACAGATATTTAAGAACCTTACAAGATTTTGGAACACATATCCATAACACCTTCAGTACTGACAGTGCTTTCCCATATAGTCTAATTTATTGAATAAGCCAATACATTTTGATACATCTTTTATTATATCCTTTGAGAAACTCCAGGGCCCTTGGAATTCCGCAAAGTTACAGTTAAAATGTTGAGCTTATAGAATTTGGTTTTGGAAAGTTTTGTTAAATAACAAAAGGCTTAAAACATTTAGTTGAATAAAATCACAAATTACTACAAAAAATAAAACCAAGGTGACGAAGGGTTTTAAAAGCAGAGAGCACAAGAACTTACTATGAACTAAGTTTTTGAAACCAGTTATGTAAGGGACAAAGAAAACCTTTTACAATTTTGTATTTAGAGAAGTCAAGTGAAAAGATCTCTATAATCCTATTTGATTAGTAAACCCAAGCAATGATGTGTGCTGATAAGAACATTTTTGTACATTCAGGTTAGTAAATAGGCATCCATTTATCAGAGCAAATTATACAAAGCCCAGTTTGAATTTTAGCTATTTTTACCAAATAAATATTTATGGTTTCCCAGCCAAAAACTTGGGGTATTAGATCTATACCCTTATCAGTTAATGCTAACTAGGCCTATGCGACATTTGGCATAGGTTTCTTTTCACTAGCCATTTCAGGTCCCAGGTTTCCATGTGGCATTTGGAGCCAAGTGGAATCCAGAGAGGCAAAGGGCAGTATTCACTATCTATGTCTAAAAGATATTGTTTCTCCCAGCATGGCCAGGAGGCAGAGCTGAGATAACAAGGAGACATATTGACCTTGAGACAAATTTAGGTAATCAAATTTTGAAAATATATTTAGAAATATATTTTGAAAATATATTTAGAAAAACTTTAGAAGATTTAAGTCACATGAACTTGAAAAGTATACTTATTTATTTAATGAGTACACATTAATTATAAGCCAATTTGGTACCTTACACATAACACAATTACAAAAACAGACATGAACATATAGATATAACATACAGTTTACACACGCATATATGCAGACATAAACAAGAACAAACAAGGATATTATAGGTTTTGTTCAAAATGTAAAAAAAAAAGCTCACTAGTGAAAAGGACAGTCAGGTTTAGATTGTGTTTTGTTTTGTTTTTGGGGTTTTTTTGGTGGGAAAAAAATTTTTTTTTATTTTATTTTATCGATATACAATGTGGTTGATTATTGTGGCCCATTACCAAAACCTCCCTCCCTCCTCCCTCTCCTCCCTCCCACCCAACAATGTCCTTTCTGTTTGCTTGTCATATCAACTTCAAGGAATTGTAGTTGCTATGTCTTCTTCCCCCCTCCCCGGTTTTTTGTGTGTGTGTGTGTGTGTGTGTGTGTGTGTGTGTGTGAATTTATTTATTTATTTGTAGCTCCCACCAATAAGTGAGAACATGTGGTTTTTCTTTTTCTGTGCCTGACTTGTTTCACTTAATATAATTCTCTCAAGGTCCATCCATGTTGTTGCAAATGGCAGTATTTCATTCGTTTTTATAGCTGAGTAGTATTCCATTGTGTAGATGTACCACATTTTCCATATCCACTCATCCAATGATGGACATTTGGGCTGGTTCCAACTCTTGGCTATTGTAAAGAGTGCTGCGATGAACTCAAACAACTTTACAAAAAAAAAAAGCAACCCAATTAAAAAATGGGCAAAAGTAGGCGTTTCTCTAAGGAAGATATACAAATGGCCAACAGACATATGAAAAAATGCTCAACATCACTCAGCATCCGGGAAATGCAAATCAAAACCACACTGAGACATCATCTCACCCCAGTTAGGATGGCTAAAATCCAAAAGACTCTGAACGATAAATGCTGGCGAGGTTGCGGAGAAAAAGGAACTCTCATACATTGTTGGAGGGACTGCAAAATGGTGCAGCCTCTATGGAAAATGGTATGGAGGTTCCTCCAACAATTGTAGATTGTGTTTTGTTAAAAGACTTATTGCTGAGGCCTCACCTTGCCTTAAAGAAAGCAAGATAACAAATTTACATTGCAAAGCAAAGTATGCAAACCCTTTCAAGAAGATGCAGAGAAGATCTTCTTTTAAGAAAACAGCATAGAATTTTGTGAAGAAATACATAGATGAGACTATAAGAGAATTTAGAAGTCTGTTTAAGATAACCAGATGGATGTCAGAAAATTTGAGACCATCTAGTTAAACAGGTAGATCTTAGTCTAGTTTTTGTTTCTCAAATGGGTTACTGAGCTCAAGAGCTGAGCCAACAATCAGAGATGAAACCACTTGACTCTTGAGGTTTTTAGGAGAAGAGCAATAGACCCAAAAGGTGTCTGGTTGGTGCCACAGAAATCTTTCATGAAAGGAAGAGACAATTGGTACAGCAAACTTCATTTTCGTCTTGGTTTAAGAAATTGCCACAGCAACCCCAAACTTCAGCGACAACCACCTGGATCAGTGAGCAGCCATCAACATCAAGACAAAACCCTGCACCAGCAAAAAGATTACACTTAACTGAAGGCTAGATGAGTGTTAGCACATTTTAACAATAAAGTATTTTTAAATTAAGGTATGTACATTGTTTTTTAGACATACTATTGCACACTTAATAGAATATAGTACAGTGTAAACATAACTTTTCCATGCACCGGGAAACCAAAAAATTTGTGACTAGCTTTATTGTGATATTCGGTTTGTTGCAGTGGTCTGGAAATGAACCTGCGATATCTCCAAGGCATGCCTATGCAAGAGAAATAATGTGTTCCTTTTCTTTCCTGTGTCTGGCTTATTTCACTTAATTTCCTCCAGGTTCATCCATGTTGTCATAAATAAGAGATTTTTTTTTCTTTTTTAAGGTGGAATAGGATTCCATTGTGCATATATACCACTTTTTTTTTTTACCCATTCATCTATTGATGAAAACTTAGGTTGATTCCATAGCTTGGCTATTGTGAATAATGCTGCAATAAACACAAAAGTGCAGATATTTCTTTGAAATACTGATTTCATTTCTTTTGAATAAATACCCACTACTGGGATTGCAGGATCATATGGTAATTCTATTTTTAACTTTTTGAGGAAATTTCCTACTATTTTCCATAATGTCTGTACTAATTTATATTCCCATTGACAGTTTGCAAAGATTTCCTTTTCTCCACATTACCATGAATACTTATTTTTTGTCTTTTTGATAATAGCCATTCTAACAGGTATAATGTAATATATCATTCTGGCTTCAGTTTGTATTTCCCTGATGATTAGTAATGTTGAGAGTTTTTAAAATATATATCTGTTGGCCATTTGTATGTCTTCTTTTGAGAAGTGTCTATTTAGGTCATTTGCCCATTTTTACATTAGGATATTTGTTTTCCTGTTATGAGTTATTTTAGTTTCTTATACATTTTGAATATTAGCCCCTTATCAGATGTATGATTTGCAAATATTTTCTCCCATTCCACAGGCTGTCTCTTCACTCTGTTGTTTCCTTTGCTGTGCAGAAGCTTTTTAGTTTGATGTAATCCTGTCTGTTTTCACTCTTGCTGCCTGTGCTTTTGTGATCATATTCAAACTATGTTCTTTTGATTAGTGTTAGCATGGTGTATTAGTCCCATTTCTGTTTCTTATAACAGAATACTGAACCTGGGTAATTTATAAAGAAATAAACTTTATTTCTTACACTTTCAGAGCCTGGGAAGTCCAAAGTCCAGGTTACATATCTGCTGAGGACCTTTTCCTGGTGGTGACTCTACAGCAGCTCAGGGTGTCACATGGGAAGAATGGCAGAAGCAGAGAGAGACTAAGATCCTCACTCTTTCCCCATAAAGCCATGGTAGCCACACCCATGACCACCATTAAAGCACCAATGGATTAATCCATTTACTAGGGCAGACTCATCACAATCTAATCACCTCTTAAAGGCTCCACCTTTCAATTGCTCTAATAGGATTTCCCACCCTCTTAACACTGTCATAGTAGAGATTAAGTTTCCAACATGAACTTTGGGTAGACAAAGATATTCAAGCTATACCACATGGTATATCTTTCTCCATCCGTTTACTTTTCATCTCTATGTGTCTTTATATTTAACATGGGTTTTTTGCAGACAACATATATTTGGGTCTTTTTTTTTTTTTAATCCACTAGGACAATTTCTGTCTTTTAATTGGTACATTTAGACCATTGATGTTCAAAGTGATTATTGATATAGTTGGATTAATGTATACCATATTTGATACTGTTTTCTATTTGTTGCCCTTGTTTTTTGCTGTTTCATTCTTTCTCAATTGAGCATTTTATATGATTCTGTTTTCTCTCCTTTGTTAGCATATCAGTTATTCTTTTCTCTTTTTTTAACTTTTCTTAGTGATTGCCTAGAGTTTGCAATATAGATTTACAACTAATCCAAACATTTTCAAATAACACCACACCACCTCAAGGGTAGTACGAGTACCATTATAATAACAAAACAGTCTTAATTAATCCCTCTTATCTTATGTGTTATTGCAATCATTTATTTCACATATATAAACATACAAAAGTATACATATACATATATAAGTATACATATACATATATGTACACACATGAGAGGTCTTCAAAAAGTTCATGGAAAGATCTATCAATTCCATTTGTCCATGAACTTTTTGAAGTACCCTTGTATATACAGTCATGCACTGCATAACGATGCTTCAGTCAATGACTGCATATATGACAGTGGTCTCATAAGATTATAAGGGAGCTGAAAAGTTCCTATTTCCTAGTGGTGTTGTAGCCATCATAATGTCACAGCACAACACAGTACTCATATGTTTGTAGTGATGCTGGCTAAGAGTGATAGGATATGCCATATAGCCTAGGTGTAGTAGGCTATACTGTCTAGGAATGTGTAAGTACACTGTATGATGTTTGCACAACAAAATCACATAATAATGCATTTCTCAGAATGTGTCCCTGTTGTTAAGTGACACATGACTCTCTGTGTGTGTTTATTTAAATACCTCATTTCTATTATTATTTTGAACAAATTTACCAGTTAGAATAAGGACAAAAAACAAAAGTTTTAATTTTACCTTTACTTATTCCTTCTTTGATGCTCTTCCTTTTTTCATATTCGAATTTCTGACCTATGTTCTTTTCCTTTTCTCTGAATAACTCCTTTTAACATTCTTGCAAGGCAGATGTATTGGCAACCAATTCCCTTAATTTTGGTTTGTCTGAGACAGTCTTTACTTCTCCTTCAGTTTTGAAAGGTTGTTGTTCCTGGTACAGACTTCTAAGCTGATATTTTTAATTCTCTCAACACTTTAAATATTTTACTCCACTCTCTTCTTGCTTGCATGGTTTCTGAGATTTTCATGATGTAGATGTAATTCTAATCTTTGCTCCTCTATAAGTATGTTCTTTTTTCCTCTGGCTCTTTTCAGAATTTTTTTTTTTTTTTTTGACTCTTCGATCTTTGCAGTTTAAAACTAATATGACTAAGTGTAGTTTTTTGGGAATTTATCCTGCTTGGTGTTTTCTGAGCTTCCTGGATCTGTGACTGTATTTCTAGTCCAAACCCTAAGGCCTGAGAATCAAGGGAGCCAGTGGTGTAAGTCCCAGTCTGAATTCAAAGTCCTAAGAAAAAGAAGCATGGATATCCAAGAGCAGGAGAAGATGGATGTTCCAAAACCCAAGCAGAGAGAGTGAAATCACCCTTTCTCTGCCCTTCTGCTCTATTCAGGCCCTGAAGGGACTGATGATGTCCACCTACATGGGCAAGTGTTATCTACTTTATTCAGTCTATGGATTCAAAGCTAATCTCTTCCAAAAACACTCTCACATACACACCCAGAAGTAATGTTTTACCAACTATCTGGAAAGTTCTTAGCCCAGTTAAATTGACACAAAATTAACCATCACAGGAGTCTAGAAGTTTGATTTTCTGGTGCCTCTCCCGTAGTCACTGAAAGGGGGTCTAGCAGTCCTTGGCCCTAGACCCTTATTTATATCAACAAATTGATAAATTAGGAGCTTAGCTCTGAGTGTAAATAAAAAATGGATACTCCCTCTACCATCCCTTATCACTACTTCTTATCCCATTTTCAGGAAGTTTTAAGGAATAATAATAAAAAGGTATTAATAAGTTTGAGATAAAAGGAGAGAAGTTGTTACTTAAACTGGACAGATACATTTCCTTTATCATACTGATTCTCCAGCCTCTTTCTGAGGTGGTGTATTCTTAGATATAGTCATACCTACTGGAAAGTGAGAAAAAGAATTCTGGACACCTGTGACTGTGCCAAAAAGTAAGGAATTGTCTGTAGTTTTGTGAACACTGACGTCTAAGCTAAAGCAAAAACGTAGGAGTTCACATAGATAGCATTTAGACAATTGAAAAGAACTTTGGGCAGTCTGCTTTCCTGCATATTTAAAGGCTTTTATCCTGAGATGTGCCCTGTTTGAATCTACTTCTTCGTGGTCCCCTGTCGTTTTTTATGGAAAGAATAGGACAAGCAAAATATCAACAAACATAGCACTGGAATGATATATTGCACAAATGTCTGCAAGGGATTTGAGTTCTCTTTGTTTCAAATTGTGTCACAAGGAAGAACATTCCAGGCCTAGAAACCCCACATAACCATACCAGAGCCACCGTACTAGATTGAAGCACTTTATTCTTTCTCCTGAACTAGAAAATCACATGAATACATCTTTGGAGCACACTTCGGGCAACCATTTCCTGTTTCTCTTGGTTCTGGTCATCTTTCCATCACAGGAATTCATACTCAGAACACATTCAACACATGCTGAAACATGTGACCTGTGTGAAAGCAGAACACAGAGCACTCACTATCTACGAACCTAGTTCATGTTGCCTGAGTGGTGTTGGGGCAGGAAGGGAAGGAGAAGGATGATTAAAATAAATGGAATCAAAAATTATCATCTCAATTTTGATCTGTAAGATTCAGTGTGGAGAGAGTGATATCCTCCCACCCTAACCTCTTATAGAATATTCTGTTACTATGGTGAGAGAACAACACCTTCCTTGCTGAGGAGGCTATTCTGGTGGTGTCACGATATCATTTACACTCTCAGGAATAAATTCTTGGGTTTCATTATGCCACCGACAAGTGATAAGGACATATCCACTCTTATAATCTGATTCGTATATACACTCTGGCATTCGGGTCCCTTCTATTAACTTGCAGTACAGTCCTCCTTCTAAAGTTGTGCTCATTTTACATTTCTTAATTCCATTCTTACATGGCACAAATTTGTTGAGACAGATATTTTTCAATTCTTCATACTGCATAGTGAGAAAGTAATGTTCCTGCAGACAACAGAACTTGCTGTGAACGATATTTGCCCTCATTTCGTCAGTGCAGTAGTCGTCATAGAATGGTCTTCCTGAAGGATCAACAATGTTAATCCTTTTGAATTTTTCTATGCTAGGTGGTCTGGTAGGTCTTGTACCATAAACTCTCTCTAAATATTCTGCAAATTATTCTCTTACATCCTCTGATACACTCAATATGTCATTTATCCACAGAAACTGCAGTGGCTGCAGCAGCTGCAGCAGCAGGAGCAGCAGAGGCCGTGCATGGGTGGTGATCAGCATCCTCATCATTTTCCTGAAGAGACTAAAAGACATAAAGAGATTGTTCTATTGTGATAATGTGCTTGTTTCTGTTTCCTGTACAGCACCCATTTCCACCTCCTTTTGCTGTTCGGAACTCTAAAATTTTAGAACATTTCTAATTGACAACTCAGACATTATTTAAATTCCTCTAAATTACTGACAAAAATGACCTTACTGGCCTATAGTCAATCTAGAGAGCCAGGGACCAGACACTCCCCACAACCAGGCACACAGCCAGTGCTAAGGAGCGTGCCAAAAACATCACCTCCATGTGGGTGGCCCACCACAGCCACCACAATAATCATGGCTGCTGCAAAAGTGGCAGATGCCACAACCACCACGCAGATGGTCCACCAGCCACTGGAGTGCATTGACACAAGGAGAGTCACCAGCAGAGATAAAGAAGAGGATGTCTCTCTCCACAAAGCCCATTTCAGAGTGACAGAAGAAGCATCTGCTCTATGATAATATTGGGGGACCTGAACACACCTCTCAGCACTGGACAGATCATCTAGGCAACAAATCAACAGAGTAACCATTATTCTTTCAGAAGCAGAGAAGAAATCTAGGGTAATTAAAGGGGGGAGGGGGGAGGGAGAGGAGGATGGGGAGAAAATGGACAAGAGGCATAAAGAATAATTACAATTTGTAACACTATATATGCTAGTAATATTGATTTGATCAACATATCTCAACAGTGAACCCCAAAAATATGTATAATCAATTTTGATTCAATAAAATTTTTTAAAAATTTGTTTCAAAATTATCAAGAAAAATAAGCCAGCTATAAATTTCTCGACTCAGGAATAATACAAAAGTTTAAAAATAAAATAAATGAAAATAAAAGTTAAAATAATTAACTTTTTAAATTAACTTAATTTTTAAATTTAATTTAGTTGCTGTGCAGAGTTTAATTGTAGAACTCTTCATGGCAATGCAGAGTATCACATAGTTAAAATAATTGAGAAAGACCCAATAAATTGTCATTATTCACAGTTGTCTTCACAACTTATTCCATACATTAAATGCAATGCTAATCAAAATCAGAAAATAAGATTTCTGTAGAATTTTGTAGGCCAATTTAAAACAATGTAAAGCGGCTGTCAGCCTGTTCAAGTTGCTGTAACAAATTAGATGGAGTAACTTTTAAAAGGCAGACATTTTTACAGTTCTAGAGGCTGGGAAGTCTAATATCAGGTCCCAGCAGATTCAGTGTCTGGTGAGGGTTTCCTCTCTGGTTCATACACAACACCTTCTAACTGTGTCCTCCCATGGTGGTAGGGGTCAACGAGCTCCTTTGGGCATATTTTATAAGGACCCTAATACCATTCATGAGGATGCAGCCCTCATAACCTATTCACCTCCCAAAGTCTCACCCTTTAATACTATCACATTGGAGGGTAGGTTTCAACACATGAATTTTGGAATGACACAGACATTTGGACCATAGTACTGGCAAATGCCAAGAACAGTTATGATATTGTTAAAGAACATGATGAGCTGTTTTAGTATTATATGCCTATGGAGGTATTGAACCATCATATGCGGTGGCAGAGTTTGCATTGCAGATCCTGAGAAAAGCATAGACTATTCAATAAAGATGCTGGAAAAAATCATTATGAAAATATATTGAACATCAAAGATCTAAATACAAAAGAAGTTCTCAGGATGTCCAAAAGAAAATATAGTAAAATAACTCAAGACCTGTGGATAGGATGTTTTTCTCAATCAAATTTCAAAAATGCCAAATTATAAAGGCAAATAATACTATCAATAAATAAGTAAATAAATTTATGTTTTGGACAAGAGTATCTTTAAAAATAAAAAAGTTACACCCAGATCGCACCATTTGTACAGTGAGTGGTGTGGTGGATTGAGCTCACATCTGCTCACAGAGATGATTTTTAAACTTTGAGAGCCAGGGATTTTGAGAGTCAGTTATTTTTTAAACTTTGAGAGCCAGGGATTTTGAGAGCCAGTTATCAAACATAGTCATTAAAATGTAAGTAAATAAGCATAAAATTATAAATTATATTAACGATAAAAGTAATAAACATTCAAAACTAAAAAAAAAATTAAAATATGAAGACATATAACAAATCTCGAGTGCTGATTTGCAGATCATTTGTCAAACCCTAAGAATTTTCAATTTGAAAGTCTTTGCCAGGGAGACAAGACAGAGTCTTGGCCCCATAGAAGTTGGGGAGATGGAACAAGGACCACCATAGAAAGATAACTTGTGACTTTGAAGGATTTGAGGGCTGATCACAGAAAAAGATATGATCATAATGTAGCAGTAGCACACACAAGCTTTGGCTGGGTGGTGCTTTGACAGGCTTGGATGTGAGCAAAATTTCTCATAGCAGGAAACTTTCTAGAGGCTGGGGTGGAGGGGAGAACACCACCCAGAAGAGGAAGAGGGCAATAGAACTCCCAGGGGAGAGGGGAATCAGAACAAGGGGAGATGCTGGGTCAAAGAGCAGCTTGAGGTCTTTCACAGCTACAGGCTTGCAGATGTGGGGTACGTTTTCACTGGGTATGAAAGGCAGGCAGCCTCTAAATAGCTAAAAATCTGCTTATTGGAGCTATACTTAAAACAACTAGTGTTAAAATTTGAATTTGTCACCAGTGAGCTTCTGAACTAATGGATCCCACCTGCTATAAAGAAGCAAGCAATACACAGGGGCTGTATTAGTCTGTCTCTGTTGCCTATAACAAAATACCTGGAACTGGATAATTTGTAAAGGAACAATATTTATTGCTTACAGATTCAGAAGCTGGGAAGTCCACAGTCCAGGGAGTACATATAGTGAGGGCCTTACTGGTGAGTGATGACTCTACACAGCGACACAGGGTATCACATGGTGGATGGCTGGCAAAAGAGCACTAACTCCCCACTTGCTGTCCTTTTAAAGCCATCATAGCCATGCCCATGACTACCATTAAACCATCAATGGGTTAATCCATTCGCTAGGGTATGATCCTCACAATCTAATCACCTTTTAAAGGCCCCGCCTTTCAACTACTGTAGTAGGATTTCCCACCGTCTTAGCACTGTCACAGTGAGGATTGAGTTTCTAATACATGAAACTTTGGGGGGACACAATTCGGTCCATTGCAGGGAATGTCTTTGACTCCTTTATATAACACAAATGCTCCTCAGAGTGCACTAGGAAAAAAATCCACATGACAACACTGAGCTTAGAATCCAGTCCCCACATGCTTCTGGTTGCATCACCCCATTTGGGGGGAGATGGGCTGCATGAAACTGGGTCACTGCTTTCTGCCAGTTGCAGGAATTGCACTACTCCCAAAGAAAACTTTCCCTTCCTTCCATTTTCAGGAAAGGGTACCCTCTCCCTCCCAGGGGAGGGCTTTTACTCATCTTCCAACCCTGGCTGTGAATTTCTCTAGTGGCCCTAACACTCAGATAAATCTATGGAAGGCTTGCACATCTTCACTACTGTTTACTATTTGTTATCTGGCCTAAAATACAGAAACTATTAACAACCTTGAGACACATGTACATAAAACCTTGCCTCTTTGGTCATGGAAAAAAAACAATGCCTTGCATTATTTTTGTCTCTTAGAAGAGGACAAAACAAAGAACAAAAACAAAACAAAAAAACAAAGCCAAACAAAAAAATTAGCATCATGAGTTATCTTGTCATCGATATAACAGACAGGGTAATGATATCCATACATGAAGAACATTCCTTCCTATTGGTAACAAAAAAGCAAGCACCCAACAGAAAACAAGAGTATGTGTAAATGGCAAAAAGTCATCTGAAAAGAGTCTTGACTTAAGTAGACATGAGCAGATTTACATTTTGAAAAAAACATTGTATTCACATACTGGCGAAGGGTTGGGTAGTCACTAGAGTGTGTGAGAAGAATTGAGCTAGAAAGTTATTGGAAATATTTATATAAGAACTGGGGCAGAAAATGGAGATGTGTTGTATTTAAAAGTTATTTTGGATATGAAAACCACAGGACTCGATGTTAGAATGAACAAAGAATATTAGGAAAATATGTGTCAAGGATAAATTCCTAGGATGATTCTTCTAACAGTTTAATTGAAGAATAATTTATATACTATAAAATTCACTCATTTAAAATGTACAGTTCCATGATTTTCAGTAAATTTAGAGTTGTACAATTGTCATATAATCCATCTTTAGAATATTTCCATCACCCTCAAAAGATCACATGTGTGCATTTGCAGTCATTCCCTATCGCTCCACCAGCCCTAGGTAACTACCAATCTACTTTCTGTCTACACATATTTGCCTATTCTGGACATTATATATATATTATATCATGCAATATGTGGTCTTTTGTACCTGGCTTCTTCTACTTAGCATAATGTTTTTGAGTTTCAGAAGTGTTGTACTATGCATCAGTACTTTATTCTCTTTTATTACTGGATACTATTCCATTGAATGGATATTTGATTGTCCATTCACCAGGTGATGGACATTTGAATTATTTTCATTTTTTTGGCTAATATGAAAAGTGCTGTTATGGATATTCCCATATATTTGCCTATGTGGACATACGTTTTCAGAGTTCATAAATAGATAGCTAGGATTGAAATTGCTGAATCACATGGTAAATTTGTGTTAAACTTTTATAGAATCTGCCGAAGTGTTTTCTGAAGTGGTTGGACCATTTTTAAATTTCCACAGCCATGTATGAAGGTTCCAGTTTTTCCATATCCTTGTTATTGTCTGCCTTTTTGATTTTAGCACATTCTAGTATTTGTGAAGTAAAATCTCATTGTAGCTTTATTTGCAGTTCCCTTACAGCTAATAATGTTGAACATCTTTTCATGTACTCCTCAGAAATGCATAGATCTTCTTTGGTGACATGTCTATTCAAACTTTTGTACATCTTATACTTGGGTTATTTTAAAATTATTGAGTAGCAAGGGTTATTTATTCATGATACAAATATTTTGTCAGATATATAATCTGCAAATATTTTCTATTTTCTGGCTTTTTTCCCCAATTTCACAGTGTTGCCTTTTAAAGCACAAAGTTTTTAATTTTGGTAAAGTCCAATTTATAATTTTTTTCTTTTATCACTTGTGCTTTTGGTATCAGATCTAAGAAATATTTGCCCAACCCTAAATTATGAAGATTTGCCCCTAAGTTTTCTTTTAAGACTTTACAATTTTAGCTTCTACGTTCAGGTCTACAATCTATTTTGAGTTGATTTTTGTATATGGTGTAAGTTAAGGGTCTAAATTCATCTTTTTGCATGTGGATATCCAATTTCCCAAGCACTATTTGTTGAAGAGTATTCTTTCTCAATTAAATTGTCTTGGCACCTGTATTAAACATTTAAGGGTTTGTGTCTTGACTCTTAACTATGTTCTACTGACTTAGTCTTCTGTCTTCTATCCTTGTGCCAGTACCACTCTATCTTAATAACAGTAAATTTGCAGTATGTTTTAAAATTGGGAAGAGTAAGTTTTCCAGCTTTATCCTCCTTCAAGATTATTATGTTTATTCTGAGTCTTTTATATTTTTGTATTAATTCCAGAATCATTTTGTCAATTTCTACAAAAAAAAAAAAAAGCCAGCTGGATTTTTATTACCAATTGCATTAAATTTATAAATAAATTTGATGAGAATTGCCATATTAATAATATCTAGTCTTCCTATCTATGAATACATAATTCCTTTCCATCCATTTAGTTCTCTAATTTCTTTTTATCAAAATTTAGTAGTTTTGGGGCTGGCCCGTGGCTCACTCGGGAGAGTGTAGTGCTGATAACACCAAGGCCACGGTTCGGATCCCATATAGGGATGGCCGATTAGTTCACTGGGTGAGCATGTTGCTGACAACACCAAATCAAGGGTTTAAATCCCCTTACCAGTCTTAAAAAAAAAAAAAATTAGTAGTTTTCATTGTTTAAGTTTTGCACTTCTTTTGTTAAATTTATTTTAAAGCATTTTATTCTCTTTGATGTTATTTTGAATAGAATTGTTTTCTTAATTTCATTTTTGGAATGCCTATTACTAGTAAATAAAAATACAATAGATTTTTATATTAATCTTCTATCTTATAACCTTGATGAACTCATTTTATTTCTAGAAATTTTTGTGTGTGTGTACTCCTTGGGATTTTCCACATGCAGAACCATGACTTCTGTGAATAACGAGTTCTACTTTTTTTTCTTACCTGATTGCACTGGCTATAATCTGCAGTATATGATAAATAGAAATGATGGGATGTTAGGAGAAAGTATTCAATCTTCCACCATTAAATATAATATTAGCTATCAGTTTTTGATAGATGCTTTTTCTCAGTCAACAAAATTCCTGCTTATTCCCACTTTGTTAACTGTTTATCACAATGAATGAGTGTTTGATTTTTGTCAAATTCTTTTTCAGAATCTTTTAATATGAACATGTGGTTATTTTCTTATTGTATTAATATGGTGCATAACATTAATTGCTTCTCAAATATTAAATCATCCTTGCATTCTTAGGATAATTCTCATCTGGTCATGATGTATAATCCTTTTCTTATGCTACTAAATTCAGCTGGCTAATACTGCATTCAGTATTTTTGTATATATTTATGAGGGATATTGGTCTGTAGTTTTTGTTTTGTTGTGTGTGTTGTTTTTTGGGGGGAAGGGGTTTTAGTTTGTTTTTCTAATAAAATCTTTGTTTGGCTTTGGTATCAGATAATACTCACCTCACAGAATGAATTCAGAATTACTCCTCCCGTATTTTCTGGAAGTGTTTTTGGTCTAGGTTTTCATTTGTGGGAGAATTTTTAATTACCAATTCTATTTCTTGTTATGGTTTTATTCAGATTTTCTGTTTATTTTTGAGTCGGTTTCATTACTTTTTGTCTTTCTAGGAATTTGTCCATTAATCTAAACTGTCTAATATGTTGGCATAAAATGGTCTATAATATTTCCTTGTAATCATTTTATTTTCTGTGATGTCTATGGTATTCTTACCTCTTTCATTCCTGATTTTAGTACTTTGTACTCTCTCCTCCCCCCATTTTTTTATTTGGCTCATCTAGATAAAGGCTTGTTATTGGGCTGGGTCTCAGACCCCACCACCCAGTCCCATGCAGGTCCTGAGTCAGGTCATCAAAAGAAAAACCAAGCAGCCACTGGCAAAGTGGACATGCTTTATTTCAGACATGAGCTCTGCCACCCAGCGGTTCAGAGCTGCTATCTTTTTACCAAAAGTACACAATAGTGGCAAGAAGCCAAGGGGTACATGGGCACACATGCGTACGAACACTACTCTTACCTAGCTTGTTTACAATGGATGTGCTGAATTGTACCCAGCTGAGTATGAGGCGAGAGAGCCTGACTAAACTAACTCCACTTTCCTCACACTTTGAAATTTTTTTGATCTTTTAAAGAATTGACTCCTAGTTGATTTTCTGTACATTTTTCTATTTTTCAAATTTCTGCTCCAATCTTTGCTTTTTTGTTTGTTTGGTTTTGTTTTGTTTTTCCTTTTCCTTTGTGTGAGTTTAGTCTGCTCTTCTGTTTCTAGTTTCTTAAGGTGAAAGCTTTAGGCTATTGATTTCGGGTCTTCTTTTCTAACACAGACATTTAAAGTTATAAATGTCTCTTTAAGCACTGCTTTACTACATCTTAAACTTGGATATGTCATGTGTTTTTTTTTTAATTCAGCTCAAAATATTTTATAATTTCCCTCATGATTTTTGTTTTGACTGACTTGTTAAATAGAAGGGTTTTGTTTAATTTTAATTATCAAGTATTTGTGGGTTTCTCAGTTTCATGTCATTTTTACTTCTAATTTAAATCTGTTATGGTCAGAGAATATACTTGCATGATTTCATTCTTTTAAATTTACTGATGCTTGTTTTATGGCCTCACATATGGTCTGACCTAGAGAATGCTTCATGTGCACTTGAAAGAATGTGTACTCTGCTATTATGGGGTGAAGGATTATATATAGAGGTTAGATCAAGTTGGTTGATTATATTATTCAAATCTTCAATATACTTGCTTTTCTTTTTGGTCTGGTTGTTCTATTAGTTATTGAGAATGACATATTAAAGTCACTAACAGTTTAATACAACAGTATTGCTTTAATGCTGTCAGTTCTGCTTCCTATAAACCAAGGCTCTATTGTTAGATGCATGTACTTGTCTAATTATTATACCTTCTTGGTGAACTGACCCTTTTATCATTATAAAATTATATTTTAAAATTACTATTATTATAAAATATCCTTGTCTAAAAACAATTTTTGCCTTAAAGTTTATTTTTTCTGCTATAGGTATCGCTGCTCCATCTTTCTTATGATTGCTGTTTGCACAGTATATCTGTTCCCATTCTTTACTTGCAGTCTTTGAGGGGTCTTCCAAAAGTTACTGAAAAATGCATATTATGAAAAAACTATGCATGGATTGCAAAAAATTTTTGCACCAAAATAAACTCATACTAATGTTTCATAACATGTCTCAACAGGATCTAGTTTGAGGCAGTAAGAAGAATAAGACATCCATTTGAAGAGTCCCTATCAGAGCAACATGCATTCTGCTAAAATTGAAGCAAAAAGAAACATCAAATTTATGGTGAAGCTTGGTTGGCAGTATGGTGAAATCATTGATGCTTTGTGAAAAGTTTATGGGGAGAATGCTGCAAAGAAATCAGCAGTTTACAAATGGACAACTCATCTTAAGAAGGGATAAGATGATGTCGAAGGTGAAGCCCCACAACAGCAGATCATCCACATCAATTTGCAAGGAAAAAGTGAATCTTGTTTGTGCCCTCATTAAAGATGGCCAACTATTAACAGCAGAAACAATAGTCAACACCATAGACATCTCAAATTGTTCAGCTTTTACTATTCTGACTAAAAAAAAAAAGTTGAACAAACTTCCAGCTTGATGAGTGCCAAAACTGTTGCACCCACATCAGCAGCAGAAAAAAGCAGACTTCCAATGGAAATTTTCAACAAGTGGGATCACTTCAGATCACAGGATCTGAAGCATTTCTTTGAAGAATTGTAACAGGAGATGACACATGGCTTTACCAGCTGATCCTGAAGACAAAGCACAATCAAAGCAATAACTACCAGGAGGTGGAAGTGGTCCAGTCAAAGCAAAAGCAGACTGGTCAAGAGCAAAGGTCATGGCAACAGTGTTTTGGAATGCTTAAGGCATTTTGCTTGTTGACTTTCTGAAAAGCCAAAGAACAATGACATCTCCTTATTATGACAGTGTTTGGAGAAAGTTAGTCAAAGCTCTAACAGAAAAACATCCACCAGGAAAGCTTCAGCAGAGAGTACTTTGTTACCACAACAATGCTCCTGCTCATTTTCTCATCAAACAAGTGCAATTTTGCAAGAGTTTCCATGGGAAATCGTTAGACATCCACTTTACAGTTCCTTTTTTGGTTCCATCTGACTTCTTTCCCAGGATCCTCAGCTCTTTAGGGATTGACTACCTAGTATCATTGCTTATGAGAGTGTCCTGAACTTGATAGAGTTTCTGTTGAGAAATAAAGCTTATATTTTTTAATTCCATTTTTTCACAAAATTTTTGAAGTTCCCTAGTATTTGTGTCTTTGAATTCGAAGAGTGTTTTTTATAGATAGCATATACTTGGATCTTTTTTTAATCCAGTCTGAAAATCTGTGACTTTTGATTGCAGTGTTTAATCCATTCACATTAAATGTTGGATTTATGTCTGCCATTTTGGTATTTGTTTTCTGTATGTCTCATGTCTTCTCTGTTCCTTCTTTTGCATTAAGTAGATTTTTTCAGTAAGTTATTTTGGTTCATTTGTTGGTTTGTAAACTACATTTTCTTAGTTATTTTCTTTGTGGTTGCTCTAAGGATTATAATATGCATCTTAACTTGTACAAACTACTTCATAATAATATTATCTTAATTCCAGTGAAATACAGAAACTTTCCTCCAATACATGTAGCTCCACTTCTTCTGTTTTCCATTGTGATAACACACCAATATTAGGACCTATATTGCATCTATATATGTTATAAACACAAAAATAAAGCATTATAATTATTGTTTTAAATAGTCTGTGTCTTTTAAAGAAATTAAGACGAGAAAACATATAGAGTCTTTTACATTAACCTACATGTTTCTTGTTTCCTGTACTCTTTGTTTCTTCCTTTGGATTTGAATTACTTGCTCCAACATAGCTTTATTCCCTCCCTCTTTTATTTATTTATTTAATTTTTATTGAATCAAAATTGATTATACATATTTTGGTGGTTCATTGTTGAGGTATGTTGATCAAACCAATATTACTAGCATATATATTCTTACAAATCATAGTTATTCTTTATGCCCCTTGTCCAATCTCACTCCCTCACCCTCCCCCTTCCCCCCTTTAATTACCCTAGATTTCTTCTCTCTTTCTGAAAGAATAATGGTTACTCTGTTGATTTGTTGCCTAGATGATGTGTCCAATGCTGAGAGGTGTGACCAGGTCCCCCAATATTATCATAGAGCAGATGCTTCTTCTGTCAGTCTGGAATGGGCTTTGTGGAGAGACATCCTCTTCTTTTCTTTATCTCTGCTAGTGACTCTCCTTGTGTCCATGCACTCCAGTGGCTTGTGGACCATCTGCGTAGTAGTTGTGGTGTCTAGCTGCTTTCCCAGCAGCCATGGTTATTGTGGTAGCTATGGTGGCTGTGGTGGGCCACCCAAATGGAGGTGATGTTTTTGGCATGCTCCTTGGTGCTGGCGGTATGCCTGGTTGTGGGGGCATCTGGTCCCAGGCTCCATCCCTCGGTCCCCAGGCGGGCCCCAAGGCACTGGCACAGTGTGCCTGGTTGAGGGGAGGGGGGTCCGGTCTCCTGCTCCATGCTTCAAATCCCAGGGCAGACCTGAGGTGCTGGTGGTGAGTCTGAGTCAGAACTAATATTTTTGTCCTTTGCTTATTTCTAAAGTGGGGGAACTTCCTGTTGAGACCAGTACTTGAGCTCTGTGGTTTAGCTAAATTGCTGCTTTGCTGCTGCTTCCCTAGGGAAGGCTTTTTGTGCAGCACAGGTTATAATGGTTGACTTTATAGGTACTTCCGGCTCTCCAGAGACCTAGTGCACCTGGGTTGTGGAGAAACTCTGATCTGGGGCTGAGTCTTTTCATCAAACTGCACCCCATGCAATTCTATATTCCTGACCAGTCTCCTGAGTGGTCCTACGCTGACTGGAGTGCAGATCAGCTGTCCTTGCTTTGCCCCAGTATTTCCCCAGTGGGCCTGTCTCTCCCACTGCCTGTGCTGCAAACACTTCCCATGGGATGGGCCTTGCACCAGTCCCTTGCAATGACTCACCAGCATCTGAGTGGCTCCATTTTTTCAGTTGTTGTGGCCCCTTGCTCCTATGTGGGTCCATGGGAACCCTATTAGTGATCTTGCTGGCCTAGGGGCCACCAAGTCCCTCTTCTCCCCTGCTGCCTCCAAGCAACTTCATCTGAACAGCACAGCTGCAGCTTTTGCTGGCTCCTGCTACATGTGCTCAGCAGTCCCAGCCTTAAAGGGGCCACAGAACAAAATGACCAGAGCAGTTCTTTCTTTCTTTCATCGTGGCTTCTCCTGCCTTCATGCACTCCATAGGTCTCTCCTTCTCTTCCCCTGAGCTCTAGCAGCCCCAGCTTGGCTGTTGTTGCTTTTTTATATAGTTGTAAATTGGTTGGTTTCTGAGAGAGAGTGACTATCTATTCCACCATCTTGACCAGAACTCCCCCCCTTCCCTCTTTTATACTATTACATTGCATGTTTATATCTCTTGGGCTCAACAGTACAATTTTGTAATTATCATTTAACCTAATTGACTCTTAAATCAGTTACGGAAAGAGAAAAATATATGAGGATAATTCAAAAAGTTCATGGAAATATTTTTTTATCTTTTAATTCTATTTTTCCACAAATATTTTGAGGTATCCTTGTACTTATAATGTCATTTATATAATTACATAATTACTTTTACCTATGCTTTTTGCTTTTTTGTGTGTATCTGAATTACTGTCTGGAGAAAGGAGAACTCTTCTATACTGTTGGTGGGAATGTACGTTAGTATAGCCAATATGTTAAATATCAAGGTTTCTCAATTACACATAGATCCATCGTATAATCCAGCAATCCCACTTCTGAGGGTACACCCAAAGGAATGGAAATCATCATGTCATAGGGACACCTGCACTCCCATGTTTATTGCAACTCTATTTACAATAGCCAAGATATGGAACCAACCTAAATGTCCATCAATGGACAAACCAGATAAGGAAAATGTGGTATGTGTACATAATGGACTACTACTCAGCCATAAAAAGAATGAAATTCTGCCATTTGCAGCAACATGGATGAGCTTGGAAAAAATTATGTTAAGTGAAATAAGCCAGGCACAGAGGGGGAAATACTGCATGTCCTCACTCATAAGTAGAAGCTAAGAGAGAAAGAAGGAAGGAAAGTCCACAGTGGTGTGTTGAATTTGCAGAGGGAGAGGATAGACTGAGGGTTGCTGGGGAGGGGGTGGTGGAAGTGAAGGGGAGGAGGGTTGGGGATAGGCTGGGTGATGGATGCAGGAAATAACTGCAATTTGTGCTAATGGGCATGCTGATAAAATTGATCTGATCATCACATCTTCGGCACAGGTGGTGGTAGTCACTTTCATGCCCAATGATTATACATACTCAATAATTTAAAAAATGAAATTACTGTCTAGTATCATTTCTTTCAGTCTAAAAATTTTTCTTTAATATTTATCTTTACCTTTTATTTAGTCATTTTTTATCTGGGAATATCTTTATTACTCCTTTGATTTTGAAATAGTTTTCTTGGACATAGCACTCATGGTTAACTTTTTTTTTCTTTCAGCACTCTGAATATGTCATCCCACTGTCTTCTGTTCTCCACTTTCTCTGATGAGAAGTTACCTATTAATTTTATTGTGGTTTTCTTATACATGGTGAGCTGTTTTTCTCTTGCTTGTTTTAAAATTTTCTCTTTGACTTTTAGTTTGACTATGATGAGTCTATGTGTGGATCTCTGTGCTTATTCCACTCGGAGGTTATTAAGTTTCTTATATATGTAAATTAATGTTTTTAATCAAATTTGGAAGAATTGCCCAATATTTCTTAAAATATTTTTATATTTCTTTCTCTTTCCTCTTTTTTTTGGAACATCCATAATGCATATATTGGTATGTGTAATGGTGTCACACAGGTCTTCAAAGCACTGGTCATTTTTCTTCATTCTTTTTTCTTCCTGTTATTCAGACTGTATAATCTCCACTATTGAGTCTTTGTTCTGACAACACCAACCCATTGTTAAGCACCTTAGTGAATTTTTTATTTCAGTTATTGTCATTTTCAACTGAAGAATTTTTATTTTTAAATAACTTCTAGCTTTTGCTAATATTCTCTATTTGATCAGTCATTATTATATTTTTCCGTACTTCTTTAAGCATGTTTTCCTTTAGTTCTTTCAACATATTTGTAGTAGCTACTTTAAAATCCTATTTGCTAAGTCAAACATCTGCTTTCTCTCAGAGATAGTTTCTATTGCCTCTGTATGGGTCACTCTTTACTGTTTCTTTGTCTGTCTCATAATTTTTTATTGAAAACTTGACATTTTAGATAATATATTTAAATAAATTTATTATATATGTTATATGATATATTTAATAAAGCATTTCTGGATTCTTATTTCTATGTGTCCCAAACCAGGCATGGTGTTGTTGCTGGTTTTATTTGTTAAATGGCTTACATGAACTAGTTCTAGCAAGTCTGTTTTTACTACAATGTACAGCCTCTGGTATCTCTGCTTATTATGTTGTTGTTGTTGGTTTTACTTTATTTTTATATAAAATTTTTATTTATTAGCATATTCAGTCTTACAAATCCTGATATTTCCTTATGCCCTTTGCCCGGCCTATCACTTCCCAAACCCCATCCCTCCCTCCTGCCATCTCTAGTATCCTTAAGTTTGCTCTCTCCTTCTGAAAGTTCAACGTATTGTTGTGGTCTTTTCCTTCTTTCTCCGCTTATTTTTTTAATTCTTGTTTTTATTTTAATCTGGTCTCCAAGTAGTCCTCACTGAGGTCTTTATTGTCTATGAAAATGCCCTGGACGTAGACTTTACTATGCTTTTCTACAAATAGCATCACTCCCTCCAGCAAGTGAATGGAACTGCCAGTCCTCACACTCATCCAGATAGAATTTCCATACTCTGGAGCTTGTGAGTGGGAGGATTGGATAGGAGTAAACTGCTGGGTAAAATGCCATGGACTTCTACTATTCCTTCCAAGATTCGGTAGGTTTTCTTGAATAAATTCTTCACAATTTACTATATGCCCTTTCATCAATTTTAAGAATCTTTAAATGGTTGTTTTTCACAAATTTGTCCACATTTATAGTTTCTGTCTTAGTCCACTTGTACTGCTATAATGAAATACCTGAGACTGAGTAATTTATAGAAAACAAAAATTTATTTCTCATAGTTCTGAAGGCTAGGAGTCCAAGATGCCAGCAGGCTAGATGTCTGACGAGAGCCCAGTCTCTGCTTCCAAGAAGGTGCCTTGTTACTGCATCCTACAGAGGGGCAATGCTGTGTCCTCACATGGCAGAAAAGATGGAAGGGGCAAAAAGGGGTGATTCCCTCTATCAAGCTCTTTTATAAGGTTACCTAATCCCATTTATGCGGTTGGATCCTTCATGGTTCAATCACCTCCTAAAGACGATTAAGTTTCAACATAAATTTTGAAGGGGTCAAAAATATTCAAACCATGGCAGTTCTTTTTGGTAGAAGGAAGAATTTGTCAGTCTCCTCAGCTCTTCTGTAAGTCATGAGTTGATTCCTACATTTTTTAAGTGTGCAGCTGGATGAAAAGTGATATTATTCTTCAAGTACATGTTATTTTATATGTGCAGAAAAGACACTTAAAAGATGGCCATTGTTCTTGATAATGAAAGACCACAAACAATCTAACTCTCCATAAATAAAGATATGGTTAGATCGAGGCACACCTATTTTATTAAATACTATGCAGCATACTTAAAATAAATGGTAGACTTCCAGGTCCAGACCAAATGGAGTTGAATTATTTCTTCCTATTTTATGCAGCTAAGTGTAACTAAAATCCCTAGAGATAAAACAAATAAACATAATGCAATGCTGAATGGTGGAAAGAAGAAGTAGACTGGCTAGAGATGACAGTACTTGACACATGACATGGTGGTGTAGTCCCTGGGGGTGTTCTTTTTGCCTACCCAGACTTTGTGCTAGAGCACTCTGCAATCCAGAAATGCCAACTGGTACTGACAAAAATTATTCAGAGGAGGAGGAGGAGGGTAAGGAAAGAATTGGTAAAGGGCCATGAAAAACTATTACACTGTATAATGGTGGATATACTAATTATCCTGATTTGAGCACCATATATTGCACACAGGTTTTGATATTCAACTCCGTACCCCACAGACATGTACAATCTACTGTGTTTCAATTAAGAAGAAATTATTCCAAGGAAAGCCTGCTGTCTCTAGCCAAAGGAATGGGAAAAGTGTGGCCTAGAAGAACAGAAAAACTTGAATAGTACCTGCACTGTTCCAGCCAAACCATAGTGGAAAACATGCATTCTCTTCAGTCTTGAAGGGACAGTGGAGGCAAAGATATAGAATTGAACAACACCATCACCCCCACCCAAATACAGCAGAAAACATATTTCTTTCAAGTTTCCTTGGGACATTCACTAAGATAGAAAATATCCTGGCTTATAAAGAAAATCAGAATAATTTTGAAAGGGTTGATATAACGTATAATTGTGAGTTTCTGAGTCAGCTCAGTAATAGTTCTCAGTTATTTAATTAAACACTAGATGTTGATGTAAAGTTACTTTGTAGATGTGGTTATCATCTACAACCAGTTGAATGTGAAAAAAAAAGATTATTCTCAATAATATGGGTGGACTTCATCCAACTAGTTGAAGGCCTGAATAGCAAAAACTGAGGTTCTCTTTAGAAGAAATTCTGCCTCAAGACTGGAGCATTAACTCCTGTCTGAGTTTCCAGCCCACTAGCCCTCTCTACAGATTTCAGATTTGCCAGCCTCCTCGACTGCATGGGCCAAGTTCATATATATATATTTGTATACATATATATCTACATACACATTTATGCACACACACATATAATACAAATATATACATACATATACGCACATACACACACACACATATATTATTGGTGCTGATTCTATGGAGAACCCTGAATTATACATACATAGTATATTTTCTGATCATAATGAGCCCAAAAAGAAATAAACCAGAAAGGTAAGACAGAAATCTGCAGAATATTAAAAAACACTCTTTCACATAATCCATGGGTCAAAAAAAATGTCTCAAAGAAAAATTTCAAAATACATTGACTGAATCAAAATAAAGGTATATCAACAGGTGGGATGTCATTAAAACAGTGCTGACAGGGAATTTTATTGTATTAAATGATTAAATTAGAAAAGAAGAACAGTCTTAAGGTAATATTCTATGCCCCTGCCTCAGGAAACTAGAAGAACAAAATAAACCCAAAGCAAATGAAAATAGTAAAGATAAAGGTAGAAAAGAATAAAATTGAAAGTAAACAATGAAAACAAAAAGCTGTTTATTTATAAAGATAATAGGATTGATAAACCTTTAGCAAGGCTCATGAAGATTAAAAGAAAGAAAACAATTGTTAATATCAAGAATGAAATACGGGATAACTCTATAGGTCCTGTGGACATTGATAAGACAATAAGAAATACTATAAACAACTCCATGCACATAAATTTAATAACTTAGATGAAAAGGACCATTTCCTCAAAAACTATACACTACCAAAACTTACCCAATATGAAATAATCTGAACAGTTTTGTAACTCATAAAGAAACTAAATGTGTCACTAAAAACTTCTCCCCATAAGTCTTTAGTAACAGTTGATTTTACTGGAGAATTCTACCAAACATTCAAAGAAATTTTATTCAAACACCAATTTTATGCACCTCTTCCAGAAAACAGAATAGGAAAGATACTTCCCAGCTAATCTCATAAGACCAGTATTATGCAACACCAAAACCAGAGACAGTACAAAAAAAGAAAACTACAAACCAATATTTGTCATGAACTTACACACAAAAATCCTCAACAAAATATTAGCAAACTAAATCTCACAATGTATAAAAAGGATAATACATAATGACCAAGTAGAATTTGCCCCAGCTATGCAAGACTGGTTCAACATTCAAAAATCAGTAATCCATCAAATCAACAAGTTAAAGAAAAAAATCCTATAATCATATAAATTGATGCAGAAAAAGCATTTGACAGAATTCAATATCCATTTTTGATGGAAAAAAAACCCCAGACATCTCTGCAAGTTATGAAAGGAAGGGAATTCCCTTAATTTGATTTTTTTAAAAAAATATAAAATACAAAGCAAAGCAAACAAAAAAACACCCTGTGGCTAACATCATACATGATGGTGAAGAACTGAATATTTTTTCTTTAAGACTGGGAAAAGGCAAGGATATCTGCTCTTACTATTCTTATTTAACAAAGTGCTGTGAATTTTAAGCACCACAATAAGACAAGAAAATGAAAGAAGGCATACTTACTGGAAAGTAAAAATTAAAATTTGGAAATGACATGACTGTCTATTAGAAATTCCCAAGGAATCTAAAAAACAAAACCAAAAAACCTCCTAGAACCAGTGAGTACAACAAGGTCTCAGGATACAAGATTATTACACAAAACCCCATATTTGTATATATTGGCAACAAACACATGAAAGCTGAATTTAAAAACAAAATACCATTTATAACTGCTCCCCTAAAAATAAAAGATAGGCTTCAATTTAACGAAACACGTACAAGATATGTATGTTGAAAATTACACAATGTTCAAGAACTGGAAGACTCAACATAGTAAAGATGTAAATTCTCTCCAAACTAATCTATATGTTTTTTCAGTTACTGTCAAAACCCCAGAACACTCTTTGAGTTTATAGACCAACTTATTCTCAGTTTTTTTATGGACAGGCACAGAATAGCTAAAACTATTTTGAAAAGTGGGAAGAATCACTCTACCCAATTTTAAGACATTATATAGCTACAGTATTCAAGACAGCATGGCTTTGGTAGAAGGGTAGACATATACATCAACAGAACAGACTATGAGACCCAGAAATAGACCCACATAAATATGCTGAACTGATTAGGGCAAAAGTGCAGAAGCAATTCAGTGAAGAAAAGATAGTGTTTTTAATCAATACTGCTAGAGCAGTTAAACATTTATAGGCGAAAAAAAAAAAAAAAACACTACTTTAACCTCACACATTGTACAAAAATTAATTCAAAACTGATTATAGATTTAAGTGTAAAATCTAAAACTATAAAATGCTTAGAAGAAAACATAGGAGAAAAATTGGGGGTTTTAAAGATTCGTAAAGAGTTCTTACTAATGACACCAAAAGAATGGCGTGAAAAGAAAATGATAAACTGGACTTTATCAAAACTTTTTAAAACTTTTTTCTGTGTAAAATCCTGCTGAGAGGATGAAAAGACAAACTACACACTTGGATAAAATACCTGCAAACTACACATCAGACAAAACTTGTATCGTGAACATATAAGGAACACTCAAAATTCAACAGTTAAAAACAAACAAATTAGAAAACGGGCAAAGGACATGAGGAGACATTTCATAGAAGAGGATATATAGATGGTGAATAAAGATATGAAATAATGTTTAACATCATTAGCCATTAGGGAAACACAAATTAAAACCACAACAAGATATCACAACTACACACCTGAAAGTTAAAATTAAAAATAATGACAGTGCCAAATGCTGGTAAGAATATGGGGAAATTAGATCACTTATGCACTGTTGACGGGAATGTAAAGTGGTATAGCCACTCTGAAGAACATTTTAACAAGTACTTAAAAAAATTAAACATGCAACTACCTTATTGTTGCTTTGTGTTGCTTTGCCCCCATGGATTTGTCACCCCACTTCCCCTGGGTGATGGAGACACAAAGGATTACTCAAAGCCCATCTCTTCCAAACAGTGAGAAGCCCCAAAGTGGTTAACTTCCCTGGGACCCTCCACCAGTGAGAGGCAACCCTTCCTCAGGAAATTAACGACAAATTGGGGTTCTCTTCCTGCATTTATTTTCCAGACCAGGAAGTTACAGGAAGAGAACAAAGGTGGGGTTATAGTTTAACAATATAGGCTGGTAACTTTCAGTGAAACAAGTCAGATGACATTCCAGTAAGGCTATCAACAAAAGCTTTGATCTTAGCAAACATTCCTTCTTACAGCAATTTCTCAGTATCTTTACATAAAAATCAGTAACTAGTCTGTCTTTGAGCCAACAACTTGCTGTGCCACAATTCTTATCTTGCCGCAAAGACTCAATACCCTGGGGAAAATTTCCTGTCCTTGCAAGATCAATATTTGAAACTGCAAGGCTTTGGAAAACCAGGCCCTGTGAGGTACTTTTGCTTTATAGTAATTACACATCTCCGTTTTATTTATTTAAAAGAAAAATAAAAAGCTACAGATCAGGTTGGCACAGTTAAGACAAAAGCATTTAAAGCAAAGTTAGTATCACTTAGCATGGCAAGTCCTTTTAATTTACTTCAGGTGAGGACTGATGATATCATCTCTCAGGGCGGCTGTAGCAGCATCACTCCAAGTGCTGTGAATTGAGTGTAATTACCAACTGTTGAAAATCTGGAAAGGGATTCGGCTCTGTATAATAGTTGATTCTGAGTCCAGAGAGCTTGTTAAATGTTAAAACTGTCCAGGACATTACTGTTTTCAGAGTGTCTAGTCTTTTGTCAAATCTTTGATCAATTACAAGTTTTTCGTTTAAGAACAGGATGTCTCATCCAAGTTGCAAACATCCTCTTTAAGGCCAGAAAAATTTAGAGAATTGCTTTTGTAGAGAAGATGTTATTTCCCCCTTTTATGATCAAGTCATTCCTCATAAAAGCATTGATGATCAATATCCTGATTGAAAAGGTCTTACTTTGCTTTGTATATGTCCCACGCTGCTGGGAATGCTGTTTCCCAGGAAGATCTGTCTGTCTCACGTCGGAGGTGGGGAAAGATGAACAGCAGGATGAAGCAGCAGCGAGGCCAAATTTAGGCAACATAAAAGAGAGGCCAGAGCTTGGAAATGAGACATGCTCTTATATCCAAAGTTTTAAATTATATCCTGTTATAAAGAGAGAGAGTTCATTTTCATTGAACTTATAAAAATAGCCACATTGTCATAATAATCATAAAAATACTTAAAGTTACTAAATTTTGGGAGGGATCAAATAAGAGAAAACAAATACTTTTATCTCTGTTTTAAATGACGTATTACCAAACTGCTGTTAGTTATAGATAGCTGAAGAGAGAGGGAGAGATTTTTAAATTTGGAAAAATAGGAGAACCAGCAGTGTTTTAAAATAAGGAAATCGTAAAGACCCATAATTCTTTTAAATTAATTTACCAATTAACTTTTGTTGTTTTGACCTTAGTGAACAATTTCACAAACCCATCAGTTTCTTCATTAGAATTCTGGAACTTCTGTTTAAAGCTATGAACTCAAAGTTTGTGGAGAAACTGTACCTATCAAAGTTTTTTCATGAAATATTTGAAGACATAACATTTTAAAAGTATAATTAAACCAAGATTATGACTGGTAGCATTTATATCAAGACACAGGTATTTAAGAACCTTAGAAGATTTTGGAGCACATATCCATAACACCTTCAGTACTGACAATGCTTTCTCATACAGCCTAATTTATTTAATAAGTCAATTTGTTTTGATACATCTTTTATTATATCCTTCGAGAAACTCCAGGACCCTTGGAATTCCTCAAAGTTATTTTAAACTTTCAGAATTTCATGCTGGAAACCTTTGTTAAATAACAAAAGGCTTAAAACATTTAGTTGAATAAGATCACAAATTATTACAAAAAATAAAACCAACAGAGAGCACAAGAATTTATCATGAAATAAGTTTTATAAACCAGTTATCTAAAAGACAAAGAAAACCTTTTACAATATTTTAATAAGAGCAGTTAAGTGGGGTTTTATTAGGAAATCTGGTTGTTCCATCACAGGAGAGCAAATTCTAACCCTGTATTAGAATACATTTGACATTAATTTTCACAAAAACTCACACATAATGTTTTTAAATCCAGTTAATTTTTTTTACTGTAAAACCCTTTTAACAAACTTATCTACATAAACCATTATCAAGACTTACTCAGACATTGTTTTTGTCCTATATTTCCTACTTTCTAAATAGCCAGTCATTTTACTCTAGGACAAAAATACACTGTACCAGATGCTTTCTTACATAAAAATTATTTTTCTTTCTCTCTAGCCCTTCCAACCATAACCATATTCCCACATCCATAGCCTTCTTTAAATCACCTCCTTTTTACATACTTGTTTCTTTTTTATCAATGTTAAATTGACCTAATTTGTCTAAAAATAATACATAAAAACGTTTTTTTTTGTATTTAGTTTTTTTGGTTTTGGCAGGGTTTACAACTTAAAAGCCTCTAGCAAAGACAAATGTAGTCCTGTTTGATTAGTAAACCCAGGCAATAATGTGTGTTGATAAGAACGTTTTTATACATTCAGGTTAGTAAAAAGGCATCCATTTGTCAGAGCAAATTATACAAAGCCCAGTTTGACTTTTAGCTATTTTTACCAAATAAATATTTATGGTTTCCCAGCCAAAAACTTGGGGTATTAGATCTATACCCTTATCAGTTAATGCTAACTAGGGCCTATGCGATATCTGGCATAGGTTTCTTTTCAATAGCCATTTCAGGTCCCAGGTTTCCACGTGGCATTTGGAGCCATGTGGAATCCAGAGAGGCAGGGGGCAGTATTCACTATCTATGTCTACAAGATATTGTCTCTCCCAGCATGGCCAGGAGGCAGAGCTGAGATAACAAGGAGACATAATGACCTAGAGACAAATTTAGGTAAAGGGTTTGAATCAAATTTTGAAAATATATCTATCAAAACTTTAGAAGATTTAAGTCACGTGAACTTGAAAAGTATATTTATTTATTTAATGAGCATGCATTAATTATAAGCCAATTTGGTACCTTGCACATAAAACAATTACACAAACAGACATGAACATACAGACATAACATACATCTTACACACGCATATATGCAGACATTAACAACAAGAACAAACAAGGATCTTATAGGTTTTGTTCAAGATGTAATAAAAAGCTCACTAGTAAAAAGGACAGTCAGTTTAGATTTTGTTTTTCAAAAGACTTCTGGGTGAGGTTTCACCTTGCCTTAAAGAAATCAAGATAACAAATTTACATTGTAAAGCAAAGTATGCAAACCCTTTCAAGAAGATGCAGAGAAGATCTTCCTTTAAGAAAACAGCATAGAATTTTGTGAAGAAATAAATAGATGAGACTAGAAGAGAATTTAGAAGTCTGTTTAAGATAACCAGGTGGATATCAGAAAATTTGAGACCACCTACTTAAACAGGTAGATCTTAGACTAGTTTTTGTTTCTCAAATCAGTTACTGAGCTCAAGAGCTGAGCCAACAATCAGAGATGAAACCACTTTACTCTTGAGATTTTTAGGAGAAGAGCAGTAGACCCAAAAGGGGTCTGGTTGGTGCCATGGCTGCTTTTCTTCATAAAACTCCAGACTCTTCAGAGAAAAAGAGTAGTATATGCAGTTAAGAAAAGAACCACTGCTTTTAAGAGAGGAGAGAAGTATCATGCAGATAAGAAAGAAAAACATGCTCAAACAATACCAACACTGTGAAGAAATATTAACTTTGTTTACTTTAGATTGTCCAATTTAAAGTTCTCTCAGTCACTGGCAAAGATTAAGTTTTATCTTTTCTGGTGACATAAACATGTCTTAGTTTTTTTGTTATGGTCTTGAATAGGTCTCAGAGCAACTTGACATAGATTCCTAGTTGTTAATCATTGCATAATTAACCAGTGACCAATTTCCCAAATTTTTATGTTCAGGCTCCCTTCCTTGAGGTATCAAGGCCATGGTTGTTTAATAGCCACTAACAGTTTAACAAGCTGCCATTCAGTTACTTACAGCCTGCTGCTTTAAGGAGACATTGGAGTTGTAATGTATGTTCAGTCTCCCCTTTCATTAACGAATTATCCATATTTTAAAAGTAAAGTAAAGAAAAAATATCTCCAGGGTTGAAAAGACCTAACTTGGACCTGCTGCAGGCATGCAATCACTAATCGAAAGCCACCTGTGATTCTCTTACTGGGATGGGTTTCCCTTATTAGGAACTCCCTTGCCGGGATGAATTGGACATCGTATTCCTCTCCAATGCTTGGCAGGTCAGTTTCCGATGCCCCGAAGTGGTTAACTTCCCTGGGACCCTCCAGCGAGAGGCAACCCTTCCTCAGGAAATTAACGACAAATTGGGGTTCTCTTCCTGCATTTATTTTCCAGACCAGGAAGTTACAGGAAGAAAACAAAGGTGGGGTTATAGTTTAACAATATAGGCTGGTAACTTTCAGTGAAACAAGTCAGATGACATTCCAGTCCAGTAAGGCTATCAACAAAAGTTTTGATCTTAGCAAACATTCCTTCTTACAGCAATTTCTCAGTATCTTTACATAAAAATCAGTAACTAGTCTGTCTTTGAACCAGCAACTTGCTGTGCCACAATTCTTATTTTGCAACAAATTTCCTGTCCTTGCAAGGTCAATATTTGAAACTGCAAGGCTTTGGAAAACCAGGCCCTGTGAGGTACATTTGCTTTATAGTATATTCCACGTCTTGTGATCCAACAATTGCACTTTGGGGTATTTATCCCAGAGAAAGATAACTTATGTTCACACAAAAACCTCTACATGGATATTTATAGTGGCTTCATTTTTAATAACCAAAATCTAGAAACAACCCAGGTTTCCTTCAATGGTTGGCTGTGGTATGTCCATATCACAGAATACTATTCAGCAATAAGGAACAAATTGTTGAACAGAGAATCGTGCTGAGTAAAAATAGCCAATTCCTAGCAATTACATACCATATGATTCCATTTGTATAACATTCTTGAAATAACAAAATTATAGAAATGTAGAATATATTAGTGGTTTTCAGGGGTTAAGAAGGTAGTGGGGGAGGAGATAAGTGGGGATGCCTGTAAAAGGACAATGTGAGGGATTACAGTGATGGAAGCGTTCTGTACCTTGACTATATCCATGCCAGTATCTCTATGTAGTGGGTTGAATTTTGTCCCCCCCAAAAGTCTTTGAAGCTTGAATTGTGTCCCCCAAGTTTTAGGCATTAGAAAGTTGGCCCCCACTGTGACTGTGAAGAGGGTGGGAAATCCTATTATGCTAATTGAAAGGTGGAGACTTGAAGAGGTGACTGGCTTGTAGGACCTTGCAGTAGTGAATGGATTAAAAATAGTAGTCAGGGGTGTGATTCTGAGGGCTTTAAAAGGAGAGGAGAGTCTGTTTTTCTCTCTCTGTGCTCTCTCTGCTTCCACCATCTTGCAATGTGAAAACCCTGGGTCACGGTCACCACCACCAGATGGACTTCGGACATCCCGGCCTCCGAAACTGCAAGCAATAAATGTCTTTTTTCTTTATAAATCACACAGTCTCAGGTATTCTGTTATACCAACACAAAACGGACTAAAACACCTGATTTTGATATAGTACTATACTTTTGCATGATGTCATCATTGGGGGAAACTGATACACAGGGTCCGACCAATGAACATGCTCCAGGAAGAGACAGACTCAGCATGTCCAAGACTAATGTTCCATCAATGGGAGCCACCCCCTTAACTGAATATTCCTTAGGTAAAGAAACTCTAGACACTGAATCCGGGCTGAAGGCGGGGTTGTTGCTTCCTCTCCTGGAGGCAGCCTGAGCCTCCCTGGCTGCAGGGTGTGGGCTTTACTTTGTACAGAACTTACCTTCGGCAGGTGGCTGCTTGCTCTCTTGAGCCAGCCTGCACTCTATACTGAATTGATGTATTTCTTGCTTTTGAGTTAGACTTGACATCTGCACTGAACTCACTTTCGTGTTGCACTTGTCACGGGCCTGGCTCAGTCTCCGGAGCTAGGCCACATTGTCTCTATGGAACCTGTATTTCTTCTCTGTTTTATTAAACTAGTTCTCACTTTCTACCATGAGTCTGCTCTTGAATTCTTTCCTGTGGTGGAGTCAAGAACCTGATAAGAGGACTGGGCGGGTAGAGGATGACTATCGGGGCCTCTTCCCCCCACCCCAGCCAGACCCTACCTCCAACATTGGTGTCATTTAGTCCCATAGCTTTAAACACCTCCTATAGGACAATGACCCCCAAATTTATATCGCTAGTCTTAACCCAGCCCCCACCAAAGTGCACCCACAGGCCCAGCCCCCATCGAACTTCACCCACGTGGCCAGTCCCCACCAAAGTACCCAATGAGCACAGTGCCCCCTGAAGTACCCCATGGGACCAGTCCCACCCCAAAGTACACCCATCGGACCAGCCCCTCCCCGACTGTGCCTTCAGTCCCAGTCCACCTCCAACTGCACCCACGGGCCCAGTCCCCACCAAAGTACCCCCACAGGCCAAGCCTCCCTCAACATACCCCCAAGGACACAACCCCTCCAAAGTACACCCAAGGGCTCGGCCCCTACGCAATTGCACCCATGGGCCCCACACTCCACCAACTGCACTCATGGGCCATGCCCCCACAAAAGTGCAGCCAGGAGCCCAGCCCCCACCAACTGCACCCACGGGCCCAGCACCCCAAAATGTGCATCCATGGGCCCAGCTTCCTCAAAAGTACACCCATAGGCCCTGCCCCCACCCAAATGCATGCACACCCCCAGGACACTCCCAGCTGCACCCATGGCCACAGCCCCATCCCCAAGCTGCACCCCTGAACCCAATACCCCCAGCTGCACCCACAGTGCCATCCCTACCAAAGTGCACCCACGGGCCCAGCTCCCACCCAACTGCACCTATGGGCCAGACAGTCCCAAAAGCACCCACGGGCCCAGCCCCCACTCAACTACATATGCAGCCCTCCTCAAAGTACACCCACAGGCCCAGCACCCCCCAAAGCACTACCATGGGCCCACCTCAAACAAAGCACTACCACTGGCCCAGGCCCCACCCAACTACACCCACCAGCCCAGCCCTCAGAAAAGTCCACCCTTGGGCCCAGCCCCCACCCAACTGCATGCACACATCCAGCCCCCACAAACTGTAGCCACGGGTCCAGCCCCTACAAAAGTGCACCCACATACCCAGCCCAAACCCGACTGCAGCCACAGACCCCACACCCCACCAACTGCATTCACGGTCCCGGCCCCCCTCCCAAACGAACCCACGGGCCAAGCCCCAACAGAAGGGCAACCACGGATGCAGCTCCCGCAAACTGCACCCATGGGCCCAGTACCCCAAAAAGTGCACCCATGGATCCAGCGTCCCCAAAAGTACACCCATGAGCCCAGTCCTGACCGCACAGCAACCACAGGCCACAGAACCACATAACTGCACCCACTGGGCCAGGCCCCCAAAGCACACCCACGTGCCGTGCCCCCAGTGAAGTGCTCGCTTGGGCCCAGGACACCCCCAGCTGCAACCACGGGCCCGAGTCTCCCGCAGCCACATCCTTGAGCCCAACCCCCCACCTACACCCACAGGCCCGGCTCCCCCTCAGCTGCAACCCTGACTCCATCGCCCCCAACTGCACCCATCGTCCCACCCCTACCAAAGTGCAACCACGGGCTCAGCTCCCACCCAACCGCACCTACGGACCAGCCAGTCCCAACAGCACCCACGGGCACAGAACCCTCTGGCACAGCCCTCCCCGAAAAGCACCACTGGACCCAGCCCCCCCCCATAGGACCCCCATAGGCCCAGCCCCCCCCAAAGTACACCCAGAAGCCCAGTCCCCAAAAGTATACCCCGTGTCCCGACTCCCCGGCTCCTGGTCCACCCTAGCCCCGGCTCCCCGGCTCCCGGTCCGCCCGACCCCCAGCTCCTAGACTACCTGCTCCCAGTCCCCCCGACCCCTGGCTCCTCGGCTCCCCAGTCCTCCCCACACCCGGCTCCACGGCTCCGCGGCTCTCCGGTCCCCCCTACCCCCGGCTCTCAAACTCCCTGATCCCAGTCCCCCCGATCCCCGGCCCCTCCTCACCGGCCGTGGAGTCTCCGCAGACGCCGGTCAGCGCAAGCGCCAGCAGTAGGAGGACCGAGGACTCCGGTTGGTTTCCACACGCCTCCTCCAACCGCCGCCGTCGCTGCCTCCGCCTTTAGAAGATCCCGCGGGGGCGCGACCGGGAGCGCGCTCGCAGGGCGGTGTCGCGGGGCGGGGCGCCCTCGGGGCACGCCTGACGCCCCGCCTGCGCACGCGCCCGCTCGGGCAGGCTCGCGCTACTCTACTGAGGCCGGGCGAGAGAGGCGGCAGCGGCGATGGCGGCACGCGACCCTCGCGTGTTGCGCTCCCAGCCTGGACCCGCGCGTTTTGCGTTGCTAAAATACGGGGGCGGGGCCTGCCAGGATGGGCAGGAGCCTAGTGAGAAAGAAAAATAGGAAATGATAAAAAAGTGGTTGAAATGGTCAACTTTTATTACCTAAATTTATCACAGTTAATAGAAAACAAGTCTTAAGTCAGGAGAGAGGGAGCTAATAAAAATACCTGGACGGGCAGCCTACGCGGCGGCAATGTCCGCAAACCAGGCGAGTGCTGCGGCGGCAGCGGCGGGGCCTCACGCGCGGCAGGGCGGCCTGGGCTTCGGCCTCCCTCCGGTTCCCTGGAAGTGGGGCCAGCGGCCAGCGCGGGAGCAGCAGTAGCAGAGGTGGAGGCTCCGGCGCGTCTCTCTCACCTTCAGCCTGAGCCAGGGGAGGCCAGGCGCCCGGGTGGCTGGAGGGGGGTCCTCTGCCCGAGAATGGGAATTCTCTTCACCGGGATATGGAGACTGTTACATCACCAGGAGCACAAAGTTATCATTGTTGGGCTGGACGCTGCAGGGAAAACTACCATCCTGTCCCGATTTTCTAAGAATGAAGTACACACATCCCCTACAATAGGAAGTAATGTGGAAGAGAGAGTTAAAAACGATACAAGTTTCCTAATGTGGGATATTGGTGGCCAAGAATCTCTTCGTTCTTCCTGGAACACTTAATATACCAAAAGGAGTTTGTGATAGTTGTGGTGGACAGTACAGTCAGAGGATTTCTGTAACTAGAGAACTCTATGAAGTGTTAGCGTATGAGGACCTAAGGAAAGCTGGATTGTTGATTTTTGCTAATAAACAAGATGTTAGGGAATGCATGACGGTAGCAGAAATCTCCCAGTTTCTGAAACTCACATCTATTAAAGATCACCAGTGGCATATCCAGGCATGCTGTCCTCTTACTGGCGAGGGATTAGATTAGATTAGATGTTCTCTACTGATCTCTTCTCATAGACTGTATAAACGAAGTGCTGGACTTTACCTGAAAGCTGCAAAAATTCATGGTTTAGATATATTTATAATAAGCTGATTTAAACTTTTTCTATAAGAAGAAAAATTAAGACCACTTATTTGAAAACAAAGGTGAAGTCTCACCTTCCAATTTGCTTTCTCATTAGTTTCTTCCAAAGTAAGTTATTAAAGCTGTGATTGACATTTTTCTCATAGTGAATTCTCTCGGGACATTGTGTAGCCTGTGCTAAGTACAAAGGGAGAGGAAGACATCTTGGACTTTAAGAGCTTTATTATCAGTATACCCCCTCCCTAGTTGAATGTTGTTCTTTTGTTGAGTCAAAATACCAATCAGCACAGATGCTCAGTTTCCAACATTTTAAAATGTAATGTTACTTGTGAAAATTATTTTGCATAAGGTTATGTATGTATTATGTATATACCTCAAGTTCAAGTTAATGACTTTTATTTGTGTTCTAAAGAAAAGCAAATAACACAAAAATTAATAATATCCTAGTTATAACCATAATGAGATATATACTGGCACTGGTGTTAAATGCCATTTTGTACTTTTCCTCTATGTTCTCTGTATGGTACTACAAACCCCCAAAATCATTGAGCTCCTCTTTAAAAAATAAAAAAGAAAGAAAGAAAGAAAAGAAAAAAGAAACACTTGATATTGTGTACCTATTTTTTTGTTGATCAGTCACACACAGAAACATGTAATTCAACTGAGTGGAATATCTGTCAGATTCTTAGCTTAGTATTATGAACGGACAGAATTGCACAGTTAGCTATTATTGGATTATTCCTTTTGTTGGTCCTTAGGCCATCTAAATTACTGAATAAATTATTATTAAAATTTTCAAGCATGAATTGAAAACTGTTGCGTGAAACATGTCTACCCAGAGAAGTAACACTATAAATACAATTAAATAATTTAGCTACAGTCTTTTTAATTATTAAATTATATGTCAAGCAGTTAAAGTGAATTTGAGAGTTAAAGTAAGGCATATTTTCCAAGCAACGTGGATAATTTCTTAATTTGCAAATTTCTTTTTTTAGTGGGAATTGGAATAGTTTGACATTTTTTGTTTCTGTAAATTTTTTTTTTTTTTAAAGATGACTGGTAAGGGGATCCTAACCCTTTATTTGGTGTTGTCAGCACCATGCTCACCCAGTGAGCTAACCGGCCATCCCTATGTAGGGATCCGAACCCGCAGCCTTGGTGTTATCAGCACCACACTCTCCCGAGTGAGTCACGGGCCGGCCCTTGTTTCTGTAAATTTTCTTGTATCTTCTTCCACTACATAAAAGCATTGTTTGATAACTATAAAATGCAAATGCTTTTTAATGCTCTTAAGAATTTGGTTTAAAAACTTATTGACATGATATATTATTTGTACTGAGAAGTAACTTGACCCAAAATACCTTCTATGTTTGTTTAGGGTATTTTTTTTCAATATCTGAAAGTTGAAGGTATTTCTGTTGTAACTGTGAAAGACATTCTAAATGTGTTAAAACATATTCTTGTGTACTCTATCTGTATATTTTTCATGCCCTGAAAATCTGAAGGTTAATTCAAACTGGCATGTATTAGAATATTCAAGAAAAAAAAAACTACCTTTAATACCAGCCTTTTAAATTTCATGAAGATCTTGGTGAGGAATAATAGTACAAGTTATAATCACTCATAGCACTTTGAAAGTTCTTTTCAATAAAATATAAAATACTCAATATCTAAATCCAAATCAGACATGGGAGATCAGTGTTTATCATTAGATGTTTTGTGTTTTATACTTATATTGTTCAAAATGCAATTATAACATTTAATATTTGTCAACACGCTTTTTTTACAAAAGTAAATCCTAAACTACTAAAAAAATAAAATGTGAAAGTCTTTTACCTACTTGGTTAAATTTATTTCTACGTAAGGTATTCTTTTTATGTTATTGTAAATGGAATTTTTTTAACTCCCTTTTTGGGTTGTTTATCATTAGTGTATAGAAATGCAGTTTATTTTTCTATGTCAATTTTGTATCCTGCAACTTTGCTGAATTTATTTACTAGTTCTGGCACTTTGTGTGTGTGCATGTGTGTGTGTGTAATCTTCAAGATTTTCTACTATAAGGTCATGTCATCTGCAAACAGATAATTTTACCTCTTTATTTCTGTGTATATGTGTTTTATTTGGTTTTCTTGCCTAATTGCTCTGGCTAGGACTTCCAATACCAGGCTGAGTAGAAAGGGCAAAAGCAGGCATCTCTGTCTCATTTCTAAGGGGAAACACCACTGAGTATGAGGCTGGCTGTGAGGTTTTATACATGGTCTTTATTATGTTGAGGAAGTTTCCTTCCATTCCTTGTTTCTTGAGTGTTTTTTAATCATAAAAGGATGTTGAATTTTGTCAAATGGTTTTTTCTGAGTCAATTAAAATAACCGTTGGATTTGTTTCCTTCATTCTGTTAATGTGGTGTACTACATTGATTGATTTTTATGTGTTCTAAAAATACAGAAGAATAAATTATTTCAACACTTCCAGCCAGGAAGAGTTTCCTTTCTCAATAAATGCAATTTCTTAATAAATGGGGTCTGGATTAATGAGGCTTTTGTAGGGACTGGGACTCATGACATTTAGAGGAAAGTTTAGAAATCCCTCTTTTGGTGGGACTGACACTGACCATCAGTTTCCCCACAGCAGGTGCTTGGCACTGGACAAGCAGCTGTCTCTAATTTTGGAAATAGACAGGAAAGTTTTCTGTTTTCCTGACTGTCACTCCACCCATGGGTGCTGGTTTCGTCTTCTGGAATCCAGCTATTTGGAGACAACCACGTCCTATCAGTAAGTCATTCCTGACATTAGAAGTGGCCTGAAGCATTTCTCTAAGGAAGATATCCAAATGGCCAACAGACATATGAAAAAATGCTCAACATCACTCAGCATCCGGGAAATGCAAATCAAAACCACATTGAGATACCATCTAACCCCAGTTAGGATGGCTAAAATCCAAAAGACTATGAACGATAAATGCTGGCGAGGCGGCGGAGAAAAAGGAACTCTCATACATTGTTGGTGGGACTGCAAAATGGTGCAGCCTCTATGGAAAATGGTATGGAGGTTCCTTAAACAATTGCAAATAGATCTACCATACGACCCAGCCATCCCACTGTTGGGAATATACCCAGAGGAATGGAAGTCATCAAGTCGAAGGTATACCTGTTCCCCAATGTTCATCGCAGCACTCTTTACAATAGCCAAGAGTTGGAAACAGCCCAAATGCCCATCATCAGATGAGTGGATACGGAAAATGTGGTACATCTACACAATGGAATACTACTCAGCTATAAAAACGAATGAAATACTGCCATTTGCAACAACATGGATGGACCTCGAGAGAATTATATTAAGTGAAACAAGTCAGGCAGAGAAAGAGAAATACCACATGTTCTCACTTATTGGTGGGAGCTAAAAATTAATATATAAATTCACACACACACATACACACATGCACACACAAACCGGGGGGGGGGGGAAGAAGATATAACAACCACAATTATTTGAAGTTGATACAACAAACAAACAGAAAGGACATTGTTGGGTGGGAGGGGGGGAGGGAGAAGGGAGGGAGGTTTTGGTGATGGGGAGCATTAATCAGCTACAATGTATATCGACAAAATAAAATTTAAAAAATAAAAAAAAAATTTAAAAAAAAAATAAATAAATAAAAAAATAAAAATAAAAATAAAAAAAATAAAAACTTTCATATGTTTTAAAAAAAAAAAAAAAAAAAAAAAAAAAAAGAAGTGGCCTGAAGGACCATCAAGCCAAGCCTGCTGAGCTCTGACTGAGCTGGCTCTGCCCCCAGCCTCATCCTCTGCCCTTTGAAAATGACTGCTCCCTGGGGGAATGTGGATGGTTTCCGATTCACTTCTTCTTAGCTTTCTTCCCAGTTTTTATGGTGTGCATGTTGTTGGTTTTTAACATAAAAAAACTAAAAACATACATATGTTTTAAACATGCAAGAGTTTCTCTAGCTCTCCTTTGCTTCTAGACACCTGCCTGTCCTGGCCAACCCCTCAGTGTCCTGTGGTTGTCACTGTTCCTGCGTCTTGCTATGTGGATCCAGAATTGAGCTGGGATGTGGCTTAGCAGAAACAGTGGAAACTGGTTTTCACGTATGAGGACCCAGATGTGATGTCGATGTGGATGCCCCAAGAGGATGGTGCAGGGTTGTGGACAACATTTAAACAATCTTATCACACTGTGGTTTATATGATTCCCCACTTCTTTTTCGCATGGATTGCTAAGGGGTTTCCCCCACAGTTAAAAATCTATATTCAAACTTGACACTTGTCCTGGCATTTAACTCATTGCTCTGAGCCCACAATTCCAGGCCATCAAGCTTATAAGTTGAGTTTGACCATCCCTAACTTTCCCTAACAGCTTTGTACTCTCTACAGATTTGGCGAGTTTTCTCGTTCCAAACACTGAAAAGCATGAACAGATGCTCTGTTCTCCACTACCACACCAATTCAATTTTTTAAATGTAAGTGTTTAAATCACTGCCAAAAGAAATTAAAGAGAACACAAAAAGATGGAAAGACATTCCATGCTCTTGGATTGGAAGAATTCACATTGTGAGAATGTCCATACTACCCAAAGTGACTACATGTTAAATGCAATCCCCATCAAAATACCAATGACATTCTTCACAGAAACAGAAAAAACAAACCTAACACTCATAAGTAACAACAAAATATCCCGAATAGCCAAAGCAACCCTGAGGAGAAAAAAATATATATATATACAGCCAGAGGCATTACACTACCCGACTTCAAATTATACTACAAAGCTATAGTAACCCATAAAAACAGACACACGAACCAACAGGACAGCATAGAGAACCCAGACATCAGCCCATATACCTACAGCCTACTGATCTTTGACGAAGGCACCAAGAACATACAATGGGGAATAGACTGCTTCCTGAAGAAATGGTGTTGCAAAAATTGAACATCCAGGGCCGGCCCGTGGCTCACTCGGTAGAGTGCGGTGCTGATAACACCAAGGCCCCGGGTTCGGTTCCCATATACGGATGGCCGGTTCGCTCACTGGCTGAGTGTGGTGCTGACAACACCAAGTCAAGGGTTAAGATCCCCTTACCGGTCATCTTTAAAAAAAAAAAAAAAATTGAACATCCATATGTAAAAGAATGAAACGAGACCCATACATCTTGCCATATACCAAAATCAACTCAAAATGGATTAAAGACATATATAAGACTGAAAACTATAAAACTACAAAAGAAAACATAGGGGAAATACTTCAGGAAGTAGAACTGGGCATAGACATTATGAATAAGACCTCAAAAGCACAGGCAACAGAAGAAAAAAGCTTGTGTATAGCAAAAGAAACAATTAGCAGAGCAAAAAGACAACCTACCGAATGGGAGAAGATATTCACAAACTATGCATCTGACAAAGAATTAATATCCAGAATATACAGGAACTCAAACAATTTAAAAGTAAAAAAACAAGTAACCCAATTAAAGATTGGGCAAAGGAGCTGAGTAGGCATTTCTCAAAACAGGCATTTCACATGAAGAAGTGTTCAACATCACTCAGCATCAGGGAAATGCAAATCAAAACCAAACTGAGATATCATTTCACCCCAGTTAGGCTGACCATTATCAAAAAGACAGAGAATAACAAATGCTGGCGAGGATGTGGACAAAGGGGACTCTTCTACACTTTTGGTGGGACTGTAAATTGGTGCGACCATTGTGGAAAACAGTATGGAGTTTCCTTAAACAACTACAGATAGATCTTCCATACAATGCAGCGATCCCACTGCTGGGTATATACCCAAAGGAATAGAAATCATCATGTCACAGGGATATCTGCACTCCCATGTTTATTGCAGCTCTATTTACAATAGCCTAGAGTTGGAACCAACCTAAATGTCCATCAACAGATGACTGGATAAGGAAAATGTGGTATATACACACAATAGAATACTACTCTGCCATAAAAAGGAATGAAATTCTGCTATTTGCAGCAACATGGATAAACTTGGAGAAAACTATGTTAAGTGAAATAAGCCAAGTACAGAGAGAGAAATACTGCATGTCCTCACTAATAAGTAGGAGGTGAAAATATTTTTAAATAAACAGATAAACGAAAAAAGAAAAATACAAAGATAACAATAATTCATTGAACTTTCAAAAGGAGAGAATAGAACTGAAGCCACCAGAAGTGGTAAAGGGGGAGGGGGAAGGTGGATTAATGGGAAATTGGTAAATGGCCCCCCAAAATGATTACATTGTGTAATGATAAATATATGAATAAAAAATAATAAATCCATGTAAGTGTTCAACTTTTCCATGTGTGCTACCACACAGGCCATATTTCTCTTTCTCGTATATAGGATTTTATGTCAAATACCTTATGAAAAAAATTTTAAATGCTCCCTCTGGAGTTTTTCTGAGGATTCACTGAGTATCTCTATCTAAACAAGGAATAGGTGAGTTTGGAATGGGCTGCTGTCTCTGACCCAGCGCAGGTGCCCGGCGATCTCTCTACCCTCTTCCTAATGATCACAAATCGAAAGTTCAACCATCTGTCCCAGGAGACCGACAGTTTCTTAGGATCTACTTTACTTTCCTTTTCCCGACTCCAGTCCCTTTGGTACTTGTACTATTCTCCATGATGCCTTGAAGATCACCAGAAAAGGGCCCCACATTATATCCAGGAGCAGCAGTATCTTCAGAAGGCCCAGCAGTAGTCGCCTGAGTCTGGCGTCTGCTACTCGGTGAAACTCCCCGCGCTGCCCCGCAGTGTGCTGCTCCCTAGAAGAATGGTGAGGCCACGGCAGCTCCGATTTCCACTGCAGCACACAAAATCGTGCGTGGGGCAGACGCTGACAAGGAAAACCCAGCGCTGGTGCCTTCCTCTCCAGGCCCCGTGCAGGCTGCAGGCTAATGAAGCCCCGAGGATTGAGGTGGTTACTGGACAGTGGGGGCCCACCCCTCGGAGAGCACAAAACCCATCAAGACCAGGGAGGGCGGAAAAGGCTTTATTACCTGCCAGTAAGGATAACGCTGGGATCGCTCCCAAAGCAGTGTCTCCCCGAACAAGGGAAAGGCATCATCTTATATAGCCAAAGTTCCTGCCTAACTTTGCATCCAGGTCCTTGCCGAGGTCCTCATGTAAATGAAGGATACCAGCTGGTTCAACTTGGAGAGCTCAACTATGGGACATAGTTACTGGTCAGTCCTGAAGCCAAAGTTGCATTTGGGCCTGGGAAGGATGTGGCCTTTGGGCAACAGCAGGAACTCGGGAGGTTGTCACACAGGCTAAACCTTGAGCCCTTGGCTAGTACAGGTTACAGTCTAAAGATGACAAATTGAGATTTCCTGTCATGGATGACCCATGACATAAAACAAGAGCAGGTGGGTGTGGAGATCCCGACTCCTCGTTGAGTGGAGATTCACCAAAGTTCATCTCTGGGGCCCGTATACTTTGAGGGCCGTCTAGTATTTCATGATTTACTGATTGTTTTTACTGATTTACTGATTTCATGATTTACTCATTTTCCTGCCACCTCCTGCAAGAACCCTGCCCTGGAAGTCTCCCTCTCTGAAATTCCAATTCATGTGACAGGGCAGGGTTTTTGATAATTCTCAGCAGGGACTGATGATCACACTTGGCCCACACAGGGGACCAAGAAACCAGGGAAGTATTGGTTGGTCACTCAGAGCTGGTGCTGGCGTGAGAGATCACACAACTCGAGAAGCACCAACACAGTCGGTGTTTTCCACAGGACATTCTCTGTGTCCTGGGGGTGAACATGGAGGATTGAGGAGCCAGGCCAAGTGTTCCTAAAAGTCAAAGTAAAATCTGCCTGAATCAAAGTGCTTGGGAGATAATGTTTCCCCAGAGGGACAGGGCTGCTGATTGGTCCCTCAAGATTTTTGCCACATTTGAAAGATGCGAGGCGTGGGTGCTAAAAAAGCAAGCAGAAATTTCCAAAGGTCACAAGTTGATTTGCCACAATCTTTCATGCTTGACCAGTGACCTACTAGAATTTCCATCCAAATCCTTGAAGGGCCTACCTGAGGAAGACAGAAGCAGCAGAGATACAACTGAAGCTCATTACAACTGCATGTGTGTCATTGGACTCAGAGGGGGACAGAGAGGGGAGAGAGAAGGGGGCAGAAGCTGTCACTGAAGGTGTAATGGCCGAGGATTTTCCAAAATGAGTATAATACGTCAATCCACAGATTAAAGAACCCCAAGCAGATCAGCAAACCCCAACTGGGAATAAAAAAGAAAAGAGGAGAAAATCATACTAAATTCCATCATAATTAAGTTGCTAAAACAAAGCAGATAACGTCAAATTTCTTTTCTAAAGCAAACTCACACCCTTATATGTCATTATTAAACAGTAAATATCAAAATTTTCTAAAACTACTTGTTCATCATAAGAAAGTAAGAAAATAATAACAAACCTAAGATTCATAGGCGAATGGATATACCAAACACACAAAATGATATCAAATTATCAGGAGAGGGGAAAATGACAGAATTGACAGACTAATAAATCTGAAAGCTGTTTATTTCAATAATAAAAAAAAAACCCACATATTCACTTTCAGTGTTTATTTTAATGAAATAAATTCGACTCAAATAAAATTACACAAACGTGGGAGTAGAAAAAAACATAAATGTAGATTCTGAAGAAACTACAAAAATAAGGATAATTATTAATATAGACGTTTCATAAATAAGTTTGATACTTTAATGAAAAAGAAAAATTTCTGGCCAAGAATAAATGCTAAAACATTGCTAAGGGCCCCCCCACTGGCCTGGCCTGCCACTAAGGAGACCCGTTGAATGGCCTGCCCCAGGGCCCCCTTGGCCTGCCCTTCCACCAGGAGTGCCCTTGGCCTTTCCTGGCCTACCACTACGGGCTGCCCTGGCCAGGTCCGCTGCTAAGGGCCCCACTGCCTCTAAGAGCAGGCCTGGCCAGGCCTACATGAGACCCCTACTGGCCTGACCTGCCTCAGTGCCCCTGTTTTATTCCATTTTGTGTTGCTATAACAGAATACTTGGAACTGGGTAATTTATAAAGAAAGATGAAATTTATTGCTTATAGTTTCTGAGGCTAGGAAGTACAAAGTCCATCTGGTAGTGACAACAGTGACCCAGGGGGTCTCACATTGCAAGATGCTGGAAGCAGAGAAAGCTGAGACAGACAGACTCTCATGTGCTCTTCTTTTAAAGCCCTCAGAACCATACACCTGACCACCATTTGTAATCAATATGATTTGGCATGTTCTGCCCCTGGACCCCCCAAATTCATGTCCTTTTCACATGCAAATACATTCATTTCATCCCCACATTCTTAACTTGTTTCAACTCGAGAGTCCAAAGTTCAAAGTCCCATCTGTGAAATCAATACAATTTATCTCCTTCCAATATACAGTGGTGGGACAAACATTGGGTACATACTCCCTTTCCAAAAGGGAGAAATAGGCCAAAAGAAAGGAGTATCAGGTTCTGAGCAAGTCTGAAATCCAGCAGGGCAGGCATTAAATCTCAAACATGGGGAATCATGTATCTCGAGTCCATGTTCCATGTCCTCAGCATGCTGGTGTGGGGGTTGGGTCCCGAAGTCCTTGGGCAGCTCTGCTCCTATGGCTTTCCTGGTTACAGGCAACACTTCAGCAATCCCAGGCTGTTATTCCACTCTATCGCTCCACAGGTCTGGGGTCTCTGTGGCAGTCCTGCTCCCATGGCTCCACTAGACATGGTGCTGATGGGGTTTCTCTGCTGCAACTCTGACCCCACCTTTCCACTTGGCATTGCTCTAGCAAAGGCTGTCTGCAGTGACTCTGTCCCCGTGACAGATCTCTTCCTGGGCCCCCAGACTTTTCCATACATCCCTTGAAATCTGGATGGAGGCTCCCAAGACTTCTGAGCTCTGGCATTCTGTGAGCCTGAAGAACTAACACCACATGGACTCCACCAGCGCTTCTGGCTTGTATTTTCCAAAGCTGCAGGTCCAGCCACACCTGGGGCCAATTTGGCCACAGCTGGAGCAGCCAAAGCTGCCAGGGTGCTGGTGCTAGAAGCAGTTTCCCAAGGTGACCCCAAGCAGTGAGCCCATGGAGGGCTCCTCAAGCCAGTTCCCCAAGACCATTTTGTCTCGCTAGATCTTTGGGCCTGAAATGGAAGAGGTGACCCCAGAGCCTCTGCAATGCTTTCAGGGCCTTTTTCTCCTTCTCTTGATAATCCCATTCTTTTGTGTTAATCTTTTGAGTACCATTGAATTTTCCTTCTGCAAATGCTCTCTGTTTCTCTACCACATGGCCAGGCTGCAAATTTTCTAAATCTTTACACTCTGCTTCCCTTTTAAATTCTGGCTTTATCAATGCTGAGCAAAAAAAAATAAAGCTGGAGGCATAACACTACCTGACTTGAAGCTATACTACAAAGCTATAATAACAAAAACAGTATGGTACTGGCATAAAAACAGACACACTGACCAATGGAATAGAATAGAGAATCCAGAAATCAACCCACACACTTACTGCCATCTGATGTTTGACAAAGGCACCAAGCCTATTCACTGGGGAAGGGACTGCCTCTTCAGCAATTGGTGCTGCGATAACTGGATACCCATATGCAGGAGAATGAAACTAGATCCATACCTCTCACCATATACTAAAATCAACTCAAAATGGATTAAGGATTTAAATATACACCCTGAAACAATAAAACTTCTTAAAGAAAACATAGGAGAAACACTTCAGGAAATAGGTCTGGACACAGACTTCATGAATACGACCCCAAAAGCACGGGCAACCAAAGGAAAAATAAACAAATGGGATTATATCAAACTAAAAAGCTTCTGCACAGCAAAAGAAACAATTAACAGAGTTAAAAGACAACCAACAGAGTGGGAGAAAATATTTGCAAAATATATATCTAACAAAGGATTAATATCCAGAATATATAAGGAACTCAAACAACTTTACAAGAAGAAAACAAGCAACCCAATTAAAAAATGGGCAAAAGAGCTAAGAAGGCATTTCTCTAAGGAAGATATACAAATGGCTAACAGACATATGAAAAAATGCTCAACATCACTCAGCATCCAGGAAATGCAAATCAGAACCACATTGAGATACCATCTAACCCCAGTTAGGATGGCTAAAATCCAAAAGACTCTGAACGATAAATGCTGGCGAGGTTGTGGAGAAAAAGGAACTCTCATACATTGTTGGTGGGACTGCAAAATGGTGCAGCCTCTATGGAAAATGGTATGGAGGTTCCTCAAACAACTGCAGATAGATCTACCATACGACCCAGCTATCCCACTGCTGGGAATATACCCAGAGGAATGGAAATCATCAAGTGGAAGGTATACCTGTTCCCCAGTGTTCATCGCAGCACTCTTTACAATAGCCAAGAGTTGGAACCAGCCCAAATGTCCATCATCAGATGAGTGGATATGGAAAATGTGGTACATCTACACAATGGAATACCACTCAGCTATAAAAACAAATGAAATACTGCCATTTGCAACAACATGGATGGACCTTGAGAGAATTATATTAAGTGAAACAAGTCAGGCACAGAAAGAGAAATACCACATGTTCTCACTTATTGGTGGGAGCTAAAAATTAATATATAAATTCACACACACACACACACACACACACACACACAAAACCGGGGGGGGGGAAGAAGACATAACAACCACAATTACTTGAGGTTGATACGACAAGCAAACAGAAAGGACATTGTTGCGGGAGGAGGAGGGAGTGAGGTTTTGGTGATGGGGAGCAATAATCAGCCATAATGTATATTGACAAAATAAAATTTAAAAAAAAAAAAAAAAAAAAAAAAGAGGATGGGTGGCCATCAGGCCAAGCTGATTTGTGAAGCTGGTGAAATTTGTCTTTGGCCCCTCCTCTCATCTAGTTGGGCAATTACTGTGATTATGCATATCATTAAATATGTATAATTAAAAAAAAAAAATTCTGGCTTTATGTCATGCCTTTGCCACCATAACTCAGAGTAGGCTCTTACAAGTATGCATGCGGCTTCCTTAATGTTTTGCTGCTTAGAAATTTCTTGCACCAAATACTCTGGTTCATGACTCTTAAGTTCCAACTTCCACACAGTCCTAGGGCATGGACACAATGCAGCCAAGTTCTTTGCCAGTTCACAGCAAGGGTGATCTTTGCTCCAGTTTCCAATAAACTCCTTATTTCTATCTGAGACCTCCTTCGAATGGTCTTTACAGTCCCTATTTCCATAAGCATTCTGCTCATCACCATCTCATAGGTCTCTAAGACATTCCAAACTTTCCCTCATCTTTTTATCTTCTTCTGAGTCCTCCAAACTCCTCCAAACTCTCAACCCCCAGTTCCAAAGCCATTTCCACATTTTCAAGTGTTTGTTATGAACAACAGCCAGCCCATTCCTGGTACCAATTTTCTTTTTTTTTTTTTTTTTTTCTTTCTTTCTAAGAGATGGCCCGTAAGGGGATCTTAACACTTGACTTGGTGTTGTCAGCACCACACTCTCCCAAGTGAGCTAACCAGCCATCCCTATATGCGATCCGAACCTGTGGTCTTGGTGTTATCAGCACCACACTCTCATAAGTGAGCCATGGGCCAGCCCCCCAATTTTCTCTTTTAGTCCATTTTGTGTGGCTGTAACAGAATACTTGGCACTAAGGGCCTCCATGGCCAGGCCTACTGTTCTGGACCCCCCTGCTGCTAACAGCCCCCCTTCTGCTAAGGGCCTCCTTGGCCTAGCCTGGCACTAAGAGGCCCAGTGTCCTTGCCCGTCTCTAGGGTTCCCTGTCCTGGCCTGCCTCCAGAAACCCCATAGGGTGGCCTGGACTGCCACTAGGGCTCCCCTGGACAGGCAGGACTACCCCAAGTGCCCCCTAACCTGGCATGGCCTGCTGCTAGGGAAGCCATGGCCCTGCCTGGCCTATCCCTAGGGATTTCCTGGCCTGGACTGTCCCTGGGATATTGCTGGCCTGTCCCAGCCTGGCTCAGAGCCAAGGACTCAACTGACCTCTCCTGGGCTGTCCCAAGCGACCTGCTGGCCTAGCACTTTGGGCCACCTCTGTCCTGGCCTAGTGCTAAGGGCACCCCTGCCTGGGCTTGCTTTCCACTAAGTGCTCCCATGGCCTGACCGGCCCCTAGGGTCCCTGTGCCCTCAGGTGCCACTAAGGGCTGCTTTGGCTGCTAGGCCACCAAGGGCCTCATACCACTAAGAACAACCCACTGATTGTTCTGCCATATGGCCCCCCTTTACTCGTCTGCCCTTTGCAGACCACAGCCATAATTGCCACCCTGCCACTACGGGCCCCACTTGACTGGCCTGTCCCTGGGCCCCCTTGGCCTCTCTTGGTGCTAAGAGCCTCCCTGGCCTGCCTCTGAGAGATCACCAGGCCTGGCTTGCCGTGCCACTAAGGGCACTCTTTGAATGGCCTGGACCGTGGCCCCTTTGGCCTGCTTAGTGTTATGGCCCCCCTGGCCTCACCTGCCTGCCTGTAAGAGACCCCCTGGACTGGCATGACCTACCCTGGGAATCTCTTAGAGGCAGCCAGGTCAGGTCAAGGCAGACCTGAGGCAGGCCCAACATGTGGGTCTCTTCTCTGCACCTGGTCAGTCTCACCCATAGTGGCAGTGGAGCCCTTATCAGGCCTGGCCAGGGACCGATAGTGGCAGGCCAGGAAAGTCCAGGGGCACCGTTAGTGGCAGGACAGGACAGTCGAGGCCAGGGGGTCTCTTAGAGGCAGGCCAGGCTGGGGGTGCCCTATGAGGGGTGTCTTTCTTTCTTTCTTGAGGGCCCAAGGGGAGGTCAGGCCAGGGCCTCCTGCCTGTTAGTGGTAGGGCAGGCCAGGAGGGATATCGGTGGGCTAGAAGAAAGAAGGAAACATAGAAAGAAGGAAAGAAGGAAGAAAAGAAAGAAAGAGAGAAAGCAAAAGAAAGAAAAAAACAGGTCCCAAAGAAGGAAAGAAATAAGGAAAGAAGGAAAGAAAAAAAGAGACCCCCCAAAAACAAGAAAGGAAAAAAAGAAAGAAGGATGGAAGGAAGGAAAGAAAGGAAGAAAAGGCAGGAACAGAAGGAAGGGAAGGAAGAGAAGGAAAGGCAGGAAAGAAAGGAGGAAAGGGAGGAAGAGAGGGAGGGAAAGGCAGGACGTGAGGAAATGCAGGCAGGAAGGGAGGAAGGGAACAAAGGAAGGAAGGAAAGATGGAAGAAAAGATCCCCCCTAAGCCCACCTGGCCTGGACTAACCTTCCTCTAAGTAGCCCCATGTTCTGGCCTGGTCTGCCCTTCCAGGAAGTTCTCTCTTGGCCTGGTGTCCCCTAGGACTCCCAATAAAGAAAGGAAGGAAGGAAGGAAGGAGAGAGAGAGAGAGAGAGAGAGAGAAGGAAGGAAAGAAAGAAAGAGAGAGAGAGAAAGAAAGAAGGAAAGATAAAAAGAAAGAGAGAAAGAAAAAAGGAAGGAAGGAAAGAAAGAAAAGGAAGGAAGGGAAGAAAGGAAAGAAGAAAGCAAGGAAAGAAAGATCCCCTAAATAAATAAAGAAGGAAAGAAGGAAGGAAACAGGGGAGGGGAGGGGAGGGTTAAGGGAAGGTTAGGGAAGGTTAGTGAAGGTTAAGGGAAGGTTAGTGAAGGTTAAGGGAAGGTTAGTGAAGATTAGTGAAGGTTAGTGAAGGGAGCATGGGAAGAGGAAGGAAGAAGAAAGAAGGAATCCCCCTAGGGCCCCCATGGCCTGGCCTGATCTTCCTCTAAGAGAGCCCCTGGCCTCACCTGTCCTGCCACTAAGGGCACCTCTGGCATTTCCCGGCCTGTCACTAAAGGCTTCCCTGGCCAGGCCTTTTTATGGCCCCACTGCCACTAAGGGTGGGCCTGTACCAGAGACCCACTGCCTCAGAACCACCCTAGCCTGACCTGGCCTATCCTTAGGATCCTGCACCTGGCCAGGCCTGGTACTATGCGCCTGCCTGGCCATGCCTGGCCCAGAGCCAAGGACGACCCTGGCCTGTCCTGGGCTGTCCTGAGGGCTCTGCTGGCCTGTCCTGGCCTGGCACTATGGGCCATCTCAGTCCTGGACTGGTTCTAAGGGCATCCCTGCCTGGGCTTGCCTTCCACTAAGTGCCTGGCCTGCCTTAGGACCCCTGTGCCCTCACGTGCCACTAAGGCCTGCCTTGGCTCCTAGGCTGCCAAGGGCCTCCTACCGCTAAGGGCCAGCCTGGCTTGTCCTGCCCAAGGAACCCACTGGCCTGGCCTGCCATATAGCCCCCCCTTACTGGTCTGCCCCTAATGGACCACTGTCATAAGGGCTACCCTGCCACTAAGGGCACCCCTAAGTTCCCCCTTGACTTGCCTGTCCAGGGGCCCCTTGGTCTGTCTCCCTGACCTTGCCTGGCCTGGCACTTAAGGGCACCCCTGGCCTCCAGGCATGCCCTAAGTCTTTCCTTGGCCTGCCCTGGCCTGACCCTAGGGCCCTCTGGCCTAGCCTGCCCAAGGGATCAATTGCACTGGTCTCCCCCTACAGGCCCCTGAGGCTGAACTACTGGTAAGGGCACAATGCTGCTTTCTTGCTTTTTCTAGTCTGTTTTTGTTTATATATATATATATATAAGATGACCGATAAGGGGATCTTAACCCTTGACTTGGTGTTGTCAGCACCACGCTCTCCCAAGTGAGCCATGGGCTGGCCCTCAAAAGAGAACTTTTAATTCCCGCCCTAACACAAGTGCTTCTGCCTCAATCATTCCTATCTCAATTAATGGCACCACCATACAGTTGCTGTGGCCAAAACCTAAGAGCCATGCTTGATCACTTTATTTTCCTCTCCTTCCTGTCCCCTTTATGTTCAAAATATATCCCCAGTCCAACACCCTCTTATATCTCCAATATTCTTGCCCACACCATTATCATCTCTTGTTTGGATTATTGTAATAATCTCCTAACCCTTTCCTTTCTTCCAGTTCTTTCCACTAATGGTCAAGGTTAATAGTTATAAACAACAGAAACAAACTGACTGATTTTAGCAGAAAAAAAATAATTTGAAAGGACATTGGCAAGGAATTTGGAAACAAACTGGTGTACAGCACTGGTAGAATAGATAGTAAAGCATAGAAGCAACATATTAGAGCTGTTTGATACAGCCCTGAGAGACACCGTCTCCAATGGTCTATGATGTTGTCACTAGTCTTATTGTAAAGAGGCAGGCAGTAACTAATCCAAAGCAAACCTGTGGAAATGTGAGAGCAGAACTTTAAGAAGTTTTTCTTGACCTACTCTCTTACTCTACTCTCTACCCAGACCACAGTCTTCTCACTCTCCCACTCCCCACTCATCTTCCACCCCTTTCCACGCACTCTGATTCAAGTTAGGCTCTAGTTTCCCCACGGGTTTCTCAGAGAGGTAGTGGTGATGATGGTTAATTCATGGAGTTTATGCTTCCCTTTTACTTTAGATTTTCTCCAGCACTGATTTTAGAAGAAGGAACCAACAACCTGAGTTAATTTGCCATCTTATCAGTCGCTGGTGTGTGCTGTTTCTTCACAAGTTCCTGTAGTTACTGGAGGCTGCATTGTTATTGAAAGGAGGGGTTGGCCTGGAGATATTTTTAAACCTCAAGTTGTGCAACTTATAGAAAGCTGATTTACTGCCATCAATGCAATAATTACAACCCTGGGAAGGGATCTGGAATGCACTGTGGATTAAGGTTCATTTTAGACAACTCAACAAATACTTGGGTGCTTATTATAAGCCAGGCATGGTGTTATGTGCTAGAAATAAAAAAGAAAAGAAGCTTTCCCTGCCCTCTAGTGGAGAAGAAGAGAAATTACCTTATAATTATAATTTTGTAAATTGAGATAATTGCTTTAATTAGAGGAATGCACAAGGTTATTAGGACATGAATCCTTGGTAAAAGGATGGCTGCACAGAAAGGTAGCATTTGAGCAGAGAACTTGAAGAATTTGTAGAAATTTTCATAGAAAGCAAATAGAAGGAAAATGTTACAGGCAAAGAGTACAGTGTGAAGCAAAGAAAAAAGGCTTGAGAAAGCATAGTGTATTCTGAGAAATACAAACATATTTCTGGAGTGTAAACTCTGAGAAAAGAACAGGAGATAAGATGAATGAATAGGCAGCACTAAGGAATTTGGGCTTTATCATATAAGTCATGTTACCACCGTTAGATAAAATTTTAAGAGTAGGTTAGATTTATCAAAAAAATTAATAATAAAGATAAACCACAATGTTTAAAAAATAAAACTAAAACATATTTGTTTTATATCTGTGGAAGGGCTGATATTGTTTGTTACCTATTGCCAGGGTATGATGGTTAATTTTATCAGTCAGATAGACTGGGCCTAGGGGTGCCCAGATTAAACATTATTTGTGGGTGTGGCTGTGAGGGTGTTTCTGAATGAGATCAGCATTTGAATCAGTGGACTCAGTAAAGTAGATTGCCTTCTCCAGTGTCAGTGGGCACCATACAATCCACTGAGGGCCTGAATAGAACAAAAGGTGGAGGAAGGAGGAATTCGCCCCTTTTGCTTCCTGCCTAACTGTTTGAGCTGCAACATCTCATCTCATCTCCTCTCCTCCAGCTGGGATTTACACCCTTGGCTTCCTTGGTTCTCAGGCCTTCAGACTCTGACTGAATTACAACACTGGTTTTCCTGAGTTTTCACCTTGCAGATGGCAGATTGTAGGACTTCTCAGCCTCCATAATCATGTGAGCCAATTCCTTATAATAAATCTCTTTCTCTCTCTCTCTCTCTCTACATATATATATATATAAATGAATAAACACACACACACATATATATATATGTAAGTATTCTGTTTTTCTGGAGAACCCTGAGTAATACAGAGAGTGTCTTTATCCAGCTCATTGACATAGAGGGCCACATCCATTTTTTACTCTGCGTAGCATGTGTATGTTGGCTTTCTCAAAGAGTTCTGGATATTAGAAAGAAACAGACCCAGAATGTATGGTCTATCAGACACTTAGTGTTTCACATGAATCTCAATCCATAAACTCAACTTTGCAAGAAGTATTAATTGTTAAATTTTTTATTGGAAAATATAGCACTCATTTAGAAAAACAAAATAAAAGGACTGATCCATCAAGAAGACATAACAATCATAAATATGTACGCACCCAATGTTGGAGCAGCCAGATTTATAAAACAAACTCTATTAGACCTAAAGAAGGAAATAGACACTAATACCATAATAGCAGGGGACCTGAACACTCCACTGTCAATATTAGACAGATCATCTAGGCAAAGAATCAGTAGAGAAACACAAGTTCTAAACAATACTCTAGACCAATTGGACGTGGCAGATATCTGCAGAACATTCCATCCAACAACCTCAGAATATTCATTCTTCTCATCAGCACATGGATCATTCTCCACGATAGATCACATATTAGGTCACAAATCAAGTCTCAATAAATTCAAAAAAATTGGAATTATCCCATGTATCTTCTCAGACCACAATGGATTAAAACTACAAATGAACAACAAACAAAACTCTGGAAACTATACAAACACATGGAAATTAAACAGCATTCTACTTAATGACATATGGGTCCAAGAAGAAATCAAGCAGGAAATCAAAAAATTTATTCAAACTAATAAAAATAATGATACATCATACCAAAACCTGTGGGATACTGCAAAAGCAGTATTAAGGGGGAAATTTATTGCATTAAATGCTCACCTCAGAAGAATGGAAAGATGGCAAGTGAACAACCTAACACTTCACCTTAAAGAACTAGAAAAACAAGAACAATCCAAACCTAAAGTTAGCAGACGGAAAGAAACCATTAAGATAAGAGCAGAACTGAATGAAATTGAAAACCAAAAAACAATTCAAAAGATCAATGAATCAAAAAGTTGGTTTTTTGAAAAGATAAAGAAAATTGACAAACCATTAACATGGCTAACAAAAAAAAAGAAGAGAAGACTCAAATAACAAAAATTAGAAATGAAAAAGGCGATATTACAACTGATTCATCTGAAATACAAGGAATCATTCGAGACTACTATAAACAACTATACGCCAACAAATTTGAAAATCTGGAGGAAATGGATAAATTTCTGGACACAAACAAGCTCCCAAAACTGAACCATGAAGACGTAGAAAATCTGAACAGACCAATAACAATAAAGGAGATTGAAGCTGTTATCAGAAGGCTCCCAACAAAGAAAAGCCCAGGACCAGATGGATTCACAGCAGAATTTTACCAAACATTCAAAGAGGAATTGACACCGATTCTTTACAAACTATTCCAAAAGATTGAAACAGACGCAAATCTCCCAAACTCATTCTATGAAGCAAACATCATCCTGATACCAAAACCAGGTAAAGATATAACCAAAAAAGAAAACTACAGGTCGATATCCTTGATGAATATAGATGCAAAAATCCTCACTAAAATACTAGCAAACAGAATACAGCAACACATACGTAAAATTATTCACCACGATCAAGTGGGATTCATCCCAGGGATGCAAGGTTGGTTCGACATACACAAATCAATAAATGTGATACACCATATTAATAAACTCAAACACAAGGACCATATGATCATCTCTATAGATGCTGAAAAAGCATTTGATAAAGTTCAGCACTCATTCATGACAAAGACCCTCTATAAGTTAGGTATAGAGGGAAAGTATCTCAACATAATTAAAGCCATATATGACAAACCCACTGCCAATATCATCCTGAATGGGCAAAAGCTGAAAGCTTTTCCTTTAAGAACAGGAACTAGACAAGGATGCCCACTCTCACCACTCCTATTCAACATAGTGTTGGAAGTATTAGCCAGAGCAATCAGAGAAGAGAAGGAAATAAATGGCATCCAGATTGGAAAAGATGAAGTCAAGCTGTCCCTGTTTGCAGATGACATGATCCTATATATCGAACAGCCTAAAACCTCTACAAAAAGTTGACATTATCTTGGAGGTGATAAATGATTTCAGCACAGTAGCAGGATACAAAATCAACACACAAAAATCAGTAGCATTTCTTTTCTCCAATAGTGAACATGCAGAACGAGAAATCAAGAAAGCCTGCCCATTTACAATAGCCACCAAAAAAATAAAATACTTAGGAATTGAGTTAACCAAGGAGGTGAAAAATCTCTATAATGAGAACTACAAACCACTGCTGAGAGAAATTAGAGAGGATACAAGAAGATGGAAAGATATCCCATGCTCTTGGATTGGAAGAACAACATAGTGAAAATGTCCATACTACCCAAAGCAATATACAAATTCAATGCAATCCCCATCAAAATTCCAAAGACATTTTTCTCAGAAATGGAAAAAACTATCCAGTCATTTATATGGAACAATAAAAGACCACGCATAGCCAAAGCAATGCTGAGCAAAAAAAATAAAGCTGGAGGCATAACACTACCTGACTTTAAGCTATACTACAAAGCTATAATAACAAAAACAGTATGGTACTGGCATAAAAACAGACACACTGACCAATGGAATAGAATAGAGAATCCAGAAATCAACCAACACACTTACTGCCAAATGATCTTTGACAAAGGCACCAAGCCTATTCACTGGGGAAGGGACTGCCTATTCAGCAAATGGTGCTGGGATAACTGGATATCCATATGCAGGAGAATGAAACTAGATCCATACCTCTCACCGTATACTAAAATCAACTCAAAATTGATTAAGGATTTAAATATACAACCTGAAACAATAAAACTTCTTAAAGAAAACATAGGAGAAACACTTCAGGAAATAGGACTGGGCACAGACTTCATGAATACGACCCCAAAAGCACGGGCAACCAAAGGAAAAATAAACAAATGGGATTATATCAAACTAAAAAGCTTCTGCACAGCAAAAGAAACAATTCACAGAGTTAAAAGACAACCAACAGAGTGGGAGAAAATATTTGCAAAATATACATCTGACAAAGGATTAATGTCCAGAATATATAAGGAACTCAAACAACTTTACAAGAAGAAAACAAGCAACCCAATTAAAAAATGGGCAAAAGAGCTAAGTAGGCATTTCTCTAAGGAAGATATACAAATGGCCAACAGACATATGAAAAAATGCTCAACATCACTCAGCATCCGGGAAATGCAAATCAAAACCACATTGAGATACCATCTAACCCCAGTTAGGATGGCTAAAATCCAAAAGACTCTGAACGATAAATGCTGGCGAGGTTGTGGAGAAAAAGGAACTCTCATACATTGTTGGTGGGACTGCAAAATGGTGCAGCCTCTATGGAAAATGGTATGGAGGTTCCTCAAACAATTGCAGATAGATCTACCATACAACCCAGCTATCCCACTGTTGGGAATATACCCAGAGGAATGGAAATCATCAAGTGGAAGGTATACCTGTTCCACAATGTTCATTGCAGCACTCTTTACAATAGCCAAGAGTTGGAACCAGCCCAAATGTCCATCATCAGATGAGTGGATACGGAAAATGTGGTACATCTATACAATGGAATACTACTCAGCTATAAAAACGAATGAAATACTGCCATTTGCAAAAACATGGATGGACCTTGAGAGAATTATATAAAGTGAAACAAGTCAGGCACAGAAAGAGAAATACCACATGTTCTTACTTATTGGTGGGAGCTAAAAATTAATATATAAATTCACACTCACACACACACACACACACACACACACACACACACACACACACACACCACAAATACCGGGGGGGGGGGAGAAGATATAACAACCACAACTACTTGAAGTTGATACGACAAGCAAACAGAAAGGACATTGTTGGGGGGGAGGGGGGGAGGGAGAAGGGAGGGAGGTTTTGGTGATGGGGAGCAATAATCAGCCACAATGTATATCGATAAAATAAAACTTAAAAAAAAAATTTTTTTTTAAATTAAAAAAAATTTAAAAAAAATAAATATCCAGAATATATAAGGAACTCAAACAACTTTACAAGAAAAAAACAAGCAACCCAATTAAAAAATGGGCAAAAGAGCTAAGTAGGCATTTCTCTAAGGAAGATATACAAATGGCCAACAGACATATGAAAAAATACTCAACATCACTCAGCATCCAGGAAATGCAAATCAAAACCACACTGAGATACCATCTAACCCCAGTTAGGATGGCTAAAATCCAAAAGACTCTGAACAATAAATGCTGGCGAGGTTGCAGAGAAAAAGGAACTCTCATACATTGTTGGTGGGACTGCAAAATGGTGCAGCCTCTATGGAAAATGGTATGGAGGTTCCTCAAACAATTGCAGATAGATCTACCATACGACCCAGCTATCCCACTGTTGGGAATATACCCAGAGGAATGGAAATCATCAAGTGGAAGGTATACCTGTTCCCCAGTGTTCATTGTAGCACTCTTTACAATAGCCAAGAGTTGGAACCAGCCCAAATGTCCATCATCAGATGAGTGGATACGGAAAATGTGGTACATCTACACAATGGAATATTACTCAGCTATAAAAACGAATGGAAATACTGCCATTTGCAACAACATGGATGGACCTCGAGAGAATTATATTAAGTGAAACGAGTCAGGCACAGAAAGAGAAATACCAAATGTTCTCACTTATTGGTGGGAGCTAAAAATTAATATATAATACACACACACACACAAAACCAGGGGGGAGGGGGCAAGAAGATATAACAACCACAATTACTTGAAGTTGATACGACAAGCAAACAGAAAGGACATTGTTGGGGGGAGGGGGGAGCGAAGAGGGAGGGAGGTTTTGGTGATGGGCAACAATAATCAGCCACAATGTATATCGACATAATAAAATTTTTAAAAAAATAAAATAAAATAAAAAGTCAGGAAAAAAAAATGCACAAAACATACATGTTTGTTTTAGTGAACACCCTTGCATTCAGCAATCACCCAGCTTAAGAAATAGAACATTTCCAGCATCCCAGTAGCTCCCTTTGTGCCCTTTACCAGTTGGAGTCACCTGCCTCCCCTCAAAAGTAATCATTTTCTTGACTTTTATGGTAATCACTTCCTTGCTTTTCATATCCTTTTACCACCTAAACTGAGAACTTTGTGTAAATGGAATTACATGTATTCTCTTAATGTCTGGCTTTTTTTCACTTAACATTTGTGAGATTCATCTTTATTGTCATGATTAGCTATAGTTTATTCATGTTTGTTGCTGTATAGTTTTCTACTGTATGAACGTATCATAATGTTATTGTCCATTCGATTATAAGTGTTTAGTCTGTTTCCATTGTTAGACTACTATAAATAAGACTTATCTGAACATTCTTCTACATGTTCCTTGTAGTACATGGTCACATATATAGCTGTTGGGTGTATACCGTGAGGAAATTTGTTAGATCATAGGATATGCCTGTTTTCAACTTCAGTAGCAGATGCCAAACTGTTCCAAAGCACTTATACAATTTACATCATACACACAGGCCTTTAAAGTTCCGGTTGCTTCAGATACTTGCTATTGCCACTTTGGTGAATGAATATACAGTTGTATCTCATTGGTGGGTGTGTAGTTTTTAATTAGTATTTCCTTGATTACTAATAAATTAGGCACCTCTTTGTGCATTTATTGGCCATTTAAATTTCCTCTTTTGTGAAGTGCCTGTTTCTTTTATATATTTTTCCACTAGGTTATTTATCATTTCCTTTTTGGTTAATATATTCTGAATGTGTACCATTTGTTAGTTGTATGTGTGCAAATATCTTTGCCCACATTGTGGCTTGTCTTTTCTTGCTCTTAATGATGTCTTTTGATAAGAAGTTTAAATGTTAATACAGTCAAACTTAATTTCTGCTTTATGATTTGTAATATTTATGAACTGTTTTAGGTGTGTTTCCCTATCTCAAGAGACATGAAGATATTTTCCTATGTGATTTTCTGAAAATTTTATTGCTTATCTTTCTCATTTAGGTCTACAGTGCACCTGTACTTAAGTTTTGTGTATGGCGAGAGAAAGGGGATAAGGTTTTTGTTGGGGGTGTGTGTGTATGTTTGTGTGAATTTCTAGTTTTATTGATCTCCTTATCCATTCTTGTACCAAAACCACATTGTCTTAATTACTGTGGCTTTATCATAAATCCAACCTAATAGAATAAGTTCTCCCATCTTATTCTTCAAAGTGTTCAGGCTATTGCTGGCCATTTGCATTTCTATATGAATTTTAAGTTCAGATTGAGAGGTTCCACAAAAAAACCCATTGTGATTTTGATTGGGATTGCAATCTATACACACACACACACATATACACATATATATCAGTTTAAAGAGAATTGACATCTTTAAAAAATTTAATCTTCCAATTCATGAACATTGTATATATCTCTACATTTCAGATCTTCTTTATTTTCTCTCAATAATGTTTTATATTTTAAAGATGAGCGGTCTCGCCCATATTTTGTAAATTTATTCATTGGTATTTGACATTTATTCTATTATAATCTCTTTTTAAAGATATCTTAGAACTGTTTATTGCAGGTATATAGAGGTACAATTGATTTTTGCATATTGACCTTGGATCTGCTGCCAGAGGAGAGGGTCTGGGGAGGCTTGGCAGCCGACCTCAACCCACCCCATCCTCTTACCATGTTCTTGACTCAGCCACAGGAAAGAATTCAAGAGCAGAGTCACAGTAGAAGATGAAAACAGGTTTAATGTAACAGATAAGAGATACAGACTTCACAAAGTGCAATATTTGGAGGACAGAGTCCTTTTTGCCCACCCTGGCTCTGGCAAGCTATGTAAAAACTACTCTCAGAATATATGCACAGCTGCCTGCCACAGGGATGGGGGTGGAGAAGGGTAGTAGTACAGTGCTATGAATTGAAATTGACCAAAATTAACCACAGTTTACAATACAAACATTCCCCTGGAAATTGCAACTCTTCAGTAGACTCCAGAGCTCCAAAATAGTTACCTCAGGCATATTCTGCCAGTGCAGTTGCTGTCTAGGTGGGGAGCAAGGTCCTGGTCCTTCCAGAATCCTCTCTAAATTTGCTAATATTTTGTTTAGGAGTTTTGCATCTAGGTTCATGAGTGCTATTGGCTGGTTATTTTTCTTTCTCACAAGTTTAGGTATGAGTATGTTGTCCTCCTCCTATTCTCCAGAAGGTTTGTGTAAGATTGGTGTTATTTCCTCTTTAAATGTCTGGTAGACAGTGAAAACATTTGTACCTGAAGGTTTTTTTGGTTATGTGGGAAATTTAAATTTGGCATGAATATATTTTATAGTTACAGGACAATTCAGATTTTCTATTCCTTCTGGTGTTTGTTGGGTTGGTTACATTTTTCTAGAAATGTGTCCATTTCATCTAAATGTTCATGTTTATTGAAATAAAGTTGCTCTTAATATCTTCTTATTACAGTTTCAATTTTTGGTCTTTATGATCTTTTAAATTTCTGATGTTAGTTATTTTCATGCACTCTCTTACCCTCCCTCCTCCCCCACACACATTCATATCTTTCCTTCTCTCCTTCAATCAGTCTTTCTAGAGATTTTGGAGAAATACATGGGTCTAAGTCACCATATACTTTTTCCATTTTTATTTTGAGGCTATGAAATCCAGTGCATACAATTTCAAAATTATTATATATTTCTAGTGAATTCAACTTTTTATTCAAACTGTCCATTATCTTGAGAATATTTTAAACTCCATAAGACATGACATTACTCTTATGTCTTGCTCAGTCTTATCACTCCATGTTGTAGTAAGTTATCTCTCTTCCCCCTTTTTTAAAAAAAAAAAAAAGATGACTAGTAAGGGGATCTTAACCCTTGACTTGGTGTTGTCAGCACCACGCTCAGCCAGTGAGTGAACTGGCCATCCCTATATAGGGATCCGAACTCGTGGCCTTGGTGTTATCAGCACCACACTCTCCTGAGTGAGCCACGGGCCGGCCCATCTCTCTCTTCCCTTTTGGGTTGTATTTGAGGACATCAACCTAAGTCATTTATCTTTCTGTTTTGAACCATATCGCCACCATGAAAATACATATGTGTTCCATAAATGTTATTGAATTCAGTTGTAGGGTGCTTGTGATTCGGAATTTCTATATGTATTTAAAGCATTTCTTACTATAGTATGAATATTAAACAGCTGTTTGTTATATGTTTTTCCCCAGTTCACTGCTTTGCTCTATGATCATAGTTTTATTGATTTACATTTTCTATTGATTTGGAAATTTGAAAATTTTACAATATTAATCTATTAACATTTTGACCAAAAATCCATTGTCATGGTTTGAATATTCATAAAAGAACTGCTCATTCATTTTGTAAATAGCTTACAATTTTTATTTAATTTTTAAACTCAAATATGTCCATCTTTCCAGCAGATATTCATAAATTATTTATTTCTATCATTTTTATCTCACTAGAAGTATTAGATAAGTCTTCAGTATTTATGTATTTTTTTATCAATTGTTTTTAAATGTCTGAAGGTATGAATTCAGTATATTTGAAATATCAGAAGAAACAATTAGCAAACTTGAAAATAGATCAGTATACAAGTAAATGTTAAAGTAAAAAAAAAGAAAATAGATTAGTAGAGATTATGCAATATGAAAAACAGAGAGAAGAAAGAATGGAGAAAAATGAACAGACTTAGAGAAATGTGGGACAGTATTAAGCTTACCAACGTACGTGGAATAAGAATACAAGAAAGACCAGAGATAAGTTTTGAAGAAATAATAGCTGAAAACTTCTCAAATATATAGAAAACCAATAGTATACACATCCAAGCAGATAAAAAAAATTCCAACTAGAATAAATACAAAGAGATCCACAAACAGACACATTATGTAGCAAAAATGCTGAAAGCTAAAGACGAGGAGAAAATCTTGAAAATAGCCAGAGAAAAATGTCTTATCACTTACAAGGGAACTCTGATACAATTAGCAGCTGACTTCTCATCACAAATGATGGAGGCCAGTAGGCAGTGGGATAACATATTTAAAGTGCTCAAAGAGAAAAATTATCAACCAAGAATCCAATATCAAAAATGAAGGCAAAATAAAAACATTCTCAGGTACTCAAAAACAGAGAATTTGTTGCTGCAGGCCTGCCTTGAAAGAAATATTAAAGGAAGTTCTTGAGACTGAAAGCATGTGACTCCACATGGTAGTTAGAAACAGCAAGAAAAAACAAAGTGGATAAAAGTAATTATGTAATCATAAATGAAAGTATAAATGCTTCTCTTAAATGATTTTAAAAAGCAGTTTTATAAAACAATATGTATATAATTATATTGTTGGTCCTATAACATACATAAATGTAAGGTATTTGTCAATAAGGGCACAAAGGAAGTAGGTAGGAGCAAAGTTGTGTTGGGCTAATAGCGGGTATCCAGATGGACCTTGATACACAAAAACAAATGAAGAGACTTAGATATGATAAATAAGAAGGTAAATATAACAAAACCTATAACTATATACTTGCTGTTCTTTATTTTTTAAGCTTCACTAAAAGACATAAAAATAGATAAAGTAATACTTATTGGGCTTGTAAAATTTGTAGATGTAAATTATATATTAATACCACCACAAAAAGAGGGAAATGGAATATAGCTATATAAAAGTAATGTTTCCATATTTCACTGAAATTAGTTTAAAATAAATCTGAAGCTGATAAATTAAGCCCTACAGCAACCACTAAGGAAATAGCTTTTAAAATATAGTGGGTCTGGCCAGTTAGATCAGTGGGTTAGAGTGCGGTGTTGGTAACACCAAGGTCCAGGGTTCAATCCCTGCCACCACAAAAATAAATAAATATATTTTAAAAATTAAAATGTAGTGAAAAATTATTAAATAAATTAAAACACTGCTTTAGAAAGTATTCAATTACTGCTATAAACAGATTTGCATTATTTAAAAAAAAAGCAGAAAAGGAGGAATAGGAAAAGAAAAAGATATCAGACACACAGAATATAGTAAAATGGCTGTTGTTAATCCAACTATATCAATAATAACATTAAATGTGAATTGTTTAAACAACCCAATCAAAATGCAAAGATTGTCAGCCTCGATTTACAAATAAAACAAATACCAAGGTCAAGGGTTTTGATCCCCATATTTACCAGCCACCTAAATCAATAAGTAAATAAAATAATATAGCATTTTAAAAAATTAAAATTAAAATAAAACAAGATCCAACTATATGCTGTCTTCAGGAGACACATTATAGATTAAAATATGCAAATAGATTAAAAGTAAAAGGATAGAAAAAGATATATTATATAAGCAGTAACCATAAGAAAGCTAGAGTGGTTATATTAATATTAGGGAAAATAGATATTAAAACAAAAATGTTGCTGGGGATAAAGAAGAACATATAACAATGATAAAAGAGTCAATCATCAGCAAGATATACCAATTATATATATATATACACACACACACCTAAGAACAGAGTTCCAAAATCCATAAAACAAAAAACAGAAATAAAGATAGAAAGAGATAATTTAACAGTAATAGCTGGAGATTTCAATACCCTGCTTTCAATAATAGTTAGATCAACTAGGCAGAAAGCCAACAAAGAAATAGAAGACTTGAACAACACTGTAAACCAACTAGACTTAACAGACCTCTATAGAGCACTCCATATAACAATAGCAGAATATACATCCTTTTCAAGGACACAGGAAATGTTCTCCAGGATAAACTATATGCTAGGTCACAAAACAAACCTCAGTAAATTTATTTATTTTTTCTTAAACCTCAGTAAACTTAAAAGAATATAAATAATGCACAGTATGTTCTCCAATCACAATGGAGTGAAATTAGAAATATACAATTTCAGTGAGAAATTTGGAAAACTTGTGGAAATTAAACAATACATTCTTAACTAGTGGGTCAAAGAAAAATCAAAAAATAAAAATTCCTAAATATTTTGAGAACAATGAAAATGAAGACACAACATATCAAAACAAGTGGTATACAGCTAATGCAGTGTTTAAAGAGAAACGTATGACAGTAAATGCCTGTACTGAGAAAGAAGCAAAATCACATATCAACAACGTAAACATATACCTTAAGACACTGGAAAAAAGGAAACTAAACCTAAAGCAAGCAGAAGGAAGGAAATAATAAAGTTAGAGTGGAAATTAATAAAATAGAGAATATAAAAAAATAGAGAAAATCAGTAAACCCTAAAGTTGGTTATTTAAAGACGTTAACAAAATTGACAAACCTTTAGTTAGATTGACTAGTAAAAAGTGAAGACTCAAATTACTAAAATCAGAAATGAAAGAGGGGAGATACTACTGACCTCACAAAAAATGTCTAAAAATTATAAAGGAATACTATAAATAATTATATGCCAATAAATTAGATAACTTAGATGTAACAAATTCTTATAAAGACACAAAGTAACAAAACTGACTCAATAAGTAGAAAATATAAGGGCTGGCCAGTTTGCTCACTTGGGAGAGTGTGGTACTGATAACACCAAGGTCAAGGGTTTGGATCCCCATACTGGCCAGCCACGAAAAAATTTATATTAGAAGCTTAATTCCCACTATAACTATTGAAGGAGGAAAACCTATTATGGTAGTTGAAAGGTGGGACCTTGAGGAGGTGATTAGATTCTGAGGACCATGCCTACTGAATGGATTAAGAATGGTGGTCGGGGCATGGTTTTGAGGGCTTTAAAAGAAGAGCACATGAGAGGTTAGTCTCTCTCTGCCCTGCCAGTTTCTGCCATGTGAGACCCCTGGGTCACTGGTGCCATCACCAAGACCCTCACCAGATATGCACTCTGGACCTTGGAATTCCCAGCCTTCAAAACTGTAAGCAATAAATTTTGTTTTCTTTATAAATCACCCAGCTCCAGGCATTTTGTTATAATCAACAGAAACAGACTAATACAACTTCCCAACTTATCCTATGAGGTACCTGATACTAAAACCAGAGGAACATGTCACAAGAAAACTACAGATCAATATCTCTTATGAGGGCTGGCCAGTTAGCTTACTCAGTAGAGTATGGTAGCTATAGTTAATGGGATTACTTCCTTGATTTCTTCAGCTATTTTTTTATTGGCATATAGGAAGGCTATTGGGCTGGCTGGTTAGCTCGGCTGGTTAGAGTGCAGCCTTGTAACACTAAGGTCAAGGGTTCAGTTCCCCATACTGGCCAGCAACTAAATAAACAAATAAGAAGCCTATTGGGTTTTGTGTGTTGATTTTGTATCATACCATTATACTGAATTCCTTTATTAATTCTGGTAATTTTTTGTGAAGTCTTTAGGGTTTTCTATGTATATGATCATGTCATCCTAAAATAGTGATAGTTTGACTTCCTCTTTGCCAATTTGGATGCTCTTAATTGCTTTCTCCTGCCTTATTGCACTGGCTAGAGCTTCCATTACTAGAATAAGAGTTTGGAAAGTGGGAATTCTTGTCTTGTTCCGGATCTTAGAGGAAAAGTCACCAATTTTTGTCCATTCAATATGATATTAGCTGTGGGTTTGCTACATATGGCCTTTATTGTGTTGAGGTACACTTCTATACCTAGTTTGTTGAGTGTTTTTATCATGAAAGGTATAGGATTTTACCAAATGTTCTTTCTGTATCTGTTGAAATGATCATATGGTTTTTGTCCTTCCTTCTGTTGATGTGATGTATCATGTTTATTGATTTTCATATTTTGAACCATACTTGCATCCCTGGAATTAATCCCACATGATCATGGTGAATGATCTTTTAATGTGTCATTGGATTCTGTTTGCCAGTATTTTGTTGAGGAACTTTGCATCTGTGTTCATTAGGGATGTATGTTGGTCTGTAGCTTCTTTTGTTGTTGTATCTTTCTCCAGTACAAGGTTATAGGGTTAATATTGATCTTGCAGAATGAGTTTGGAAGTATTCCCTCCTCTTCAATTTTTTGGAAGAGTTTGAGAAGAATTGGTATTCGTTCTTCTTTAAAAGTTTGGTAGAATTTGGCAGTAATGCCATCTGGCCCTGGGAATTTCTTTTTTGGGAGACTTTTTATCACTGCTTCAATCTCATTACTCATTATTGTTTAGGTTTTCTAGTTCTTCATGATTCGACCTTGATAAGCTGTATGTGTCCAGGAATTTATCCATGTCCTTTAAGTTTTCCAGTTTGTTCACATGTAGTTGTTCATGGTAGTCTCTTCTGATCCTTTGTATTTCTGTGTAATCAGTTGTAATGTCTCCTTTTTCATTTCTGATTTTATTTCTTTGACTCTTCTCTTTTATTCATAAGTCTAGCTAAAGGTTTACCAATTTTGTTTTATTTTGTTTTTTTAAAAAACCCACTCTTTGTTTCATTGATCTCATGTATTTTTTTTTTTTAATTTTGAATTCATTTACTTCTGCTCTGATCTTTATTAGTTCTCTCCTTCTACTGATTTTGGGTTTGGTTTGTTCTTGTGTTTCTAGTTCCTTGAGGTGTAATGTTGGGTTGTTTATTTGAAGTCTTTCTTCTTTTTCTTTTTTTTTATGACTTTTTTATAACATACCAACTGAAAACATATATTTATTTTTTACACTTTAAAAATCAATAATAATTCCTTAATATAATCAAATGTTAAACATGTTCAGATTTCTCCAATTCTTTCCCCCTTCCTCTTTCTTTCTTACAAGTATTTTGTTTGCATCAGGATCTAAACAAGTTCTGCTTGTTTCATTGGTTGCTATGTCAGTTGTTACTTAAGTTTCTTTTAATCTATATATTCCCCCCTCATCTAATTTTTTCTCCTTTACCCCATAAACTTTCCCAAGGTCTGGATTTGCTGGCTCCATCCCAGTAGTGTCATTTAACATGTTCCACCATCCCCTGCATTTCCTGATGATTGGGTGGTGGGTCCTGAGGCTTGGTCTCACTCAGGTGAGATGTGGCTTCAGAGGTATATGTTCTTACAGCAGGAGGCCCATTATATCTGATTGTCTCTCTGTGATGTCAGCAGACATTGATGATCATTTACTAGATCCATTATTTCAGTAGAGGTTTGCAAAATATCATATTCTAACTATTTTATTCCCTCTTTATTTACTAGCTGGGATACATCACTAGAAAGAAACGTTTCCTCCTCAGCTATTTATGGTTACCCTGAAGAACAAATCATATAGGAAAGATAGGATAAATGCTTGACTCTTCCCTTTTATTTACTAGTTTTAGAAGAATGAATTGTCTCGCTATCATCTTCCAAAGAGACAATTTGTTTGCTTTTGTTTCATTGTCATTATGGTTGTTTTGCAGTGGTATGATTTAGTTTCTTTCTCTTTCTTGTTTTTTTTTTTTTTTTTTTTAAGATGACCAGTAAGGGGATCTTAACCCTTGACTTGGTGTTGTCAGCACCAAACTCACCAAGTGAGCCAACCGGCCATCCCTATATGGGATCCAAACCTGTGGCCTTGGTGTAATCAGCACCACACTCTCCCAAGTGAGCCATGGGCCGGCCCTCTCTTTCTTGTTTGCATTTTTGTTCTACCACAGGGTTTTGTTCTTTCTTGTGTATTCGTGGTAGTGATTATTGCTTTTCAGATTCCAGATGTAGGACTTCCTTGAGGATTTCTTGCAGGGCTGGGCATGTGGTGGTGAACTCCTGCAGTTTTTGTTTCTCTGGAAAATACACTATTTCTCCCTCATCTCTGAAGGATAGTTTTGCTGGGTATAGTATTCTTGGCTGGTGGACTTTTTTTTCTTTTAGTACTTTGAATATATTATCCCATTTTCTTCTGGCTTGTAGAGTTTCTGTTGAGAAGTCTGCTGTTATTCTGATAGAGGCTCCCTTATAGGTGAATTGATGTTTTTCTCTTGCTTCTTTTAAGATTCTCTCTTTGTCTTTGAGACTTGCCAGTTTGACTACAATGTGTCTTGGAGAGGACTTTTTTGGATAGAATCCATTTGGGATCTTTGAGCCTCCTGGATCTGAAGGTCCATGTCTCTCCCTATACCTCGGAAGTTTTCCATTATTATTTTATTGAATAGGTTTTCCATGCCTTTTCCTTTCTCCTCCCCTTCTGGAACACCCCTAATTCAAATGTTTGTGCATTTAAGGCTGTCAGCTAGCTGTCTTAGATTTTCTTCATTTTTTAAAATTGCATTTTACTTTTTGTTGTCCATCTGGATTATTTTTAAAATGCTATCTTCAAGATCAGAAATTTTTTCTTCTGTTTGTTCTAGCCTTTTTTTGTGTGTGTGTGTGTGTTTTTTAATTTTTTTGAGTGAATCTTCTGGTTCCATGAGTTCTGACATATTCTTTTCTAAGGTATTAATCTCTTTGTCAATTTCCTCCTTCATATTCTGGATTTTTTTCCTCACTTCATTATGTTGTCTAACTGAGTCTTCTCATATCTCAGTGAGCTTCCTTAAGATTATTGCTTGAAATTCCCTTCCAGTCATTTCAATGGTTTCTTGCTCTATAGCATCTGGTATTTGAGAATTACTGTATTCTTTTGGTGGTGGCATATTTTCTTGAATTTTTGTATTTTTAGTACCACTATGTCGATGTCTGGTCATATGGTTGAGCAGTTGATTCTTCTATTACTCTGGAGTGGTCTTTGAGGAGAGAGACATCCTCTTCTTTTTCCAGTCTCTGCTGCTGACTTTCCTTGTGTCTATGCAGTTGAATGTCTGGTGGGCTGCCTGCACAATGGCTGTGGCTACTAGTGTGGCAGCAAACCACTTCTGCAGCAGCCATGGCTGTGGTGGTGACTGTGGTGGGCCACCCATGCAGAAATGGTGTTTTTGGCATGCTCTTTGCCTGCTTCCAGGTGCCTTTCTTACTTTTCAATGTAGGCATTTATTGCTATATAATTCACTCTTAGAACTGCTTTTGCTGTATTCCATAGGTTCTGGTATGTTTGTTTTCATTTTCATTTGTCTCCAGGAATTTTTTTTATTCCTTTTTTATTTCTTCTTTGACCCCTTTATTGTTTAGGAGAATGTTGTTTAATTTCCATGTATTGGTATTTGTACAGTTTCTAGCATCCTTTTTGTCATTGATTTCTAGTTTTATTCCACTGTGGTTGGACATGGTAGTTGATATGATTTGAATTTTGAAAAATTTGTCAAGGCTTGTGTTTTGACCTCACATATGATCTACTCTAGAGAATGTTCCATGTGTAGCTGAGACGAATGTATATTCTGCAACTGTAGGATAAAATGGTCTATAAATATCCATTAGGTCCAATTGGCCTAGAGTAGAGATTAATTCTGATGTTTCCTGGTTAATTTTCTGTCTGGATGATCTATCCTTTGCTGAAAGTGGGGTGTTAAAGTTCTCAGCTATTATTGTGTTGGAATCTGTTTCTTCCATTAGGTCTAATGGCAAGTGCTTTGTATAACTGGGTGCTCCAGAGTTGGGTGCATATATATTTAGAAAGATTATATCCTCCTGTTGAATTCATCCTTTTATCATTATATAATGACCTTCCTTATCTTTTTTTACTTTCCTTAACTTGAAGTCTATTTTATCTGATATAAGTATAGCTACTTCTGCTCTTTTTGGGGTTTCCATTTGCACAAATATCTTTTTCTATCCCTTCACTTTCAGTTGGTGTGTGTCTTTATAGATGAAGGGAGTTTCTTGTAGGCAGCATGTTGTTGGTTCTTGTTTTATAATCCTTTGAGCTACTCTGTCTTTTAACTGGGACACTTAATCCATTTATATTTGGAGTTATTACTGATATACAGGGACTTGATACTGCCATATTGTTACTTTTTTCTGGTTGTTTTGTTCATCCCTTTTTCTGTTTTCTGAACTTAAACTGTCTTCTTTTGTGAACAAGTGGTTTTCTCTAGCAATGTATTTTGATTTTTCACTATTTATTTTTAGTATATCTCTTAGAAGTGTTTGTGTTATGATTACCATGAGGCTTACAAAAAACATCTTATAGTTATAACAGAGTATTTAGACTAATAACAACTTAACTTTGATATCTAAGAGAAAAAAAAGAACCAAAGCCAACTCTACACTTTGGCATCACCCCCCCCCCCCAATTTTTGACACTTTGTTGTTTCAAGTTATCTCTTTTAATATTGCCTATTGCCTATCTCTTATACAGTTGTTGTATTTGTTGTTTTCTTCTTAGGTTTGTCCTTTAGTCTTCACACTAAGGATGTAAGTGATTCACCTGTCCCCTCTGCCCCATGACATTGTAATATTCTGAGGTTGTTGGTGAACTTACTTTACTAATGAGTGATGTACCTTCCAATGTTTTCTTGCTGCTCCTTAGCATAGTCTCCTTTCAGACTGAAGAACTCCCTTTAGCATTTCTTGTAAGGAAGGTGTAGTGTTGATGGATTCCCTTAGCTTTTGTTTGTCTGGGAAAGACTTTATTTCTCCTTCATATTTTGAAGGTTAATTTTGCTGAATAGAGAATTCTTGGCTGACAGTCTTTTACCTTCAGCACCCTGAATATATCATCCAATTCTCTTCTGGCCTGTATGGTTTCTACTAAAAAATCTGCTGAGAGATGTATTGCGGCTCTGTTGAATGTTATGTGCTTCTTTTCTCTTTCTGTTTTCAGTGTCCTTTCTTTGTCTCTGGTTTTTGATAATTTGATTATGTCGTGCCTTGGAGTGTTCCTCCCTGGATTGAATTTGTCAACCTCTGTGCCTCCTTTACCTGGATGCTGTCATCTTTCTCCATAATTGAGAAATTTTCAGCCTTTATTTCCATGAATATGATTTCTACATTTCTTTCTCTTTCCTCTCCTTTAGGTATTTCACTTGAAGGAGTCCCATATTTTGCTGTATTTCTTTCTTCTTTTTTTAAAGATGACCAGTAAGGGGATCTTAACCCTTGACTTGGTGTGTCAGCACCACACTCTCCCAAGTGAGCCATGGGCTGGCCTGAGTTTGCTGTATTTCTGTTTTGCTTTTTCTTATTATTTTTTCTTTTTCCTCCTCCAATTTGATCACTTTATGTGTTTTGTCTTTGAGCTCACTGATTCCTCCGTTTGATTATTTTTGCTGTTGGAGCTTTCTATTGAATTTTTCAGTTCAGAAAATGTATTCTTTATTTCTAGAATTTCTTTTTTTTTTTTTAATTGATTCAATTCCTTTGTCAAGTTTCTCATTCTGCTCTTGGATTGTTTTCCAGGTATTATTTAATTATCTATGTGTATTTCCTTGTGACTACACAAACATCCTTAGGAGGGTTATTCTGAATTCTCTGTCAGACATTTCCTATATCCAATGTTTCTCTGGGTCCAATGCTGGTGCTTGGTTTGTTTCCTCTGATGGTGTCATATTTCTCCATTCTTTCTTGATCTTAATGTCTTGTCTTTGATGCCTGAGCATTTGAGGAGACTGCTACCTCTTCTAGGTTTTATAGGTATTCTTTGATGGTGTTGGACCTTTACTGGTTAATTTTAGAGCTTTGTCTCTGCATGGAAACTGATTTGTTGTTCTTGGGTTAATTCCAGAATTGGGGAAAATTCCTGTGGGGACTGGCACTTGAGCCTTGTGCTTGAGCTAAATTGTTGCTTTGCTGCTGATTCTCTGGAGAAGGATTTTTGTGGGGCTCAGACTTTAATTGTTGGCCTTTTAATCACTTCCAGGTCTTGCAAGGTCAGATACACCTAGGCTGTGTGGAAATTCTGGCCAGGACCTAAGTCTTTCCAGCAAACTGCATCCCATGCATTTCTATCTCCCTGGTCAGTCTCCACTGGGATTTGGAAAGCAGACCAGCTGCCCATGCTGCACCCCAATGTTCTCCCATTGAGCCAGTCTCCCCCAAACTCCAAACATTTCCCATGGTGTGGGCCATGCATGGGTCTCTCACAATGACTCACTAGCCTCTGGGTATCTTTTTCCTCTGGTCAGTGACAGCCCCTTTTTCCTTGTGGGTCCACAGGAACCCAGTCAGTGGTCCTGCTGTCCTGTGAGCTGGTATGGTACACTCCAAGGCCCTCTTCTCCCCTGCAGACTCCAGGCAACTTCACACAAAGGGCACAGCTACAGCTTTTGTCAGCTCCTGCTCTGTGTGCTACAACTTCTGGCCCCTCATTGGGGCTGGCCCTGAAGCAGCTGGGGCTCTAAACAGTCGAAGTGTTCTCTTCTTTCTCTCACACCAGCTTCTCCCACCTTCATGAACTCCACAGGTCTCTCCTCCTCTTTCCCTGATCTCCAGCAGTCCCAGGTTGGCAGTCTTTGCTTTTTAGTAGTTGTAAATTAATCCACACCAATCGGTGTGGGAAAAAGTGACACTTGGGACTGTCTATTCCACCATCTTGATGATGTCCAATTTCTTTCTCATTGCATTTTAACTTATATTTAATTTGCGTATTCTTAATTACTAATGATGTTTAGCATCTTTGCATGTGCCTTTTTGCTTTCAGCATATCTTCTTTGAAGAAGTGGCTGTTCAAATATTTTGCTATTTTTCTTATTGGGCTGTTCTTTTTTATGTTTTGGGAGTTCTTTATGTATTCTGGGTACAAATGCTTTATCAGATATATCTTTCTTCCTTTTCTTTTTCTTTCTTTTCTTTTTTTTTTTTTTTTTTTTTTTTTTTTTGCTGGCAAGGGCAGGGATCCAAACCCTTGACCTTGGTGTTATAATAACATGAAAATTTTTTCTTATAGCCTGTGGCTTGTCTTTTCACTATCTTAAGTGTCTTTGTCTTCTGATGTGTTTTAGTTTGGATGAGGTCCAATTTACTAATTTGTTCTTTTATGGATCATGATTTTTGTGTCATATCCAAGAAATCTTTGGTTACCTTAAGGTCAAAAAGGTTTTCTCATATGTTTTCTATTAGGAGTTTTATAATTTTAGGTTTATTTAGGTCTATGATCCATTCATAATTATTTCTATATGGTGTGAAGTATGAATCAAATTTCATTTTTATGTATGTGGATAACCAAATATTCCTACACCATTTGTTGAAAAGACTGTCCTTTCTCCACTGAGTTGCCTTGGTACCTTTTTTGAAAATCACCTATCCACATACGTGTGGGTCTAGTTTTGGACCCTCCATTCTTTTTCGTTAATCTATTTGTCTGTCTTTACAGCAGAACAACACTGTCTTGATTACTGTAGCTTTACAATAATTCTTAAAATCAGGTAGTGACAGACCTTCAACTTTGTTCTTTTTCAAAGTAGCTCTGACTCTTCTAGGTCCTTTGCATTTCCATATAAATTTTAGAATCAACTTGTTAATATCTATAAAAAGTCCACTGAGATTTTGATTGGAATAGAAGTGAATTTAAAGGTCAATTTGGGGAGTATTCACATCTTAACAATATTAAATCTTGCAACCAATGAACTTGGTATATATCTCCATTTATTTAGGTGTTGTTTAATATCTCTATGCAGTATTTTGTTGTTTTCAGTGTACAGATATTTTATGTCTTTTAACAGATTCTTTTCAGATAAAAATCATCAATCATAAATCCAAGGCCTTACAAAAACACTACAAACATAAAACAAAAACACATGAATAAGCACCCATAGAAGATGAAGAATGGGTCCCAGTAGATTGATAATATTGTCTCCTTAGCTGGATTGTTGAGTGCATTTTATGTTTAGTCATTATATTATACATAGACTGATAGACATAAACATATTGGACTTATACATATCTAAGACAATATGGAGATGTACATATGTATGTTTAAAATATTCTTTTGTAGATTTTCAGTATTTAATAACAACATGACAAAGAGAAAAACAAAATAAACCAAAAGAAGGTAGAAAAGAAAGAATTACTAAAGAAAAACCTAAAATTAATAAAATGGAAAACTGATATATTGTAGAAATAAGAGACGCCACCTTCCTTACAGAATGTTTTAAAAGATTGATAAAAATCCTCTGTCAAGCGTTACTAAGGAAAATAAAAGAAAAACAAAAATATGAAGAATGAGTAAGGCAAAAGAACCACAGATTCAAACAAAAGAAATAAAAACATCTAATATTTATGAAAGAGTTACTATGTCCTAGGTACTGTTTTAGCTATCCTATTATTTAATTTTCACAACAATTCCATACATGAGGTAAGTTTTATTGTTATCCCCATTTCCCAAATGAAAAAACTATAGCACAGAGAGGTAAAAGAACTTGTCTGAGGATACATAGCTGGTGAGTGACAGCTGGGATTGGAATACAGACAGTCTATCACTTCAGAATATCTGTTTAATCGTTCCCTAACATTGCCTTTCTTCAAATGTCTCATAGGATATTAGAGTTCAGAAGACCCTTACAGACAATTTAAATCTATTTCTCTTGTTATGAAGGAGGATTTTTTAAAAGTTGTTCTAAAAATGTAATAAACTATCTAGAGAGAACTGGAGGAGCCAACATGAATGGTGCTGACCTAGAGAACAAGTAATAAATTTATAAGAAAATGTTATGTGCAACTACATGGTAATAAATTTGAAAATGTTGGGGGTGGCCAGTTACTTTAGTTGGCTAGGATGTGGTGCTGAGAACACCAAGTTCAGGGTTCAATCTCTGTATGCCCAGCCACCAAAAATAAATAAATAAATAAAAGTGAAAATATAAAGGAAGAGAAAAATTTTCAAGCAAAATACAAAAAATTGACTTATAAGCAGGGAAAAACTAAAATAAGAACCAATAATTATAGAAGATATTGGAAAGGAAATTAAAGGGCTACCTTTTAAAAAGGCATCAGTCTCAGATAGTTTTACTGTTAAGTATATATATTATTTTTAAAGAACAAATATTCCTACTTATTTAAATTATTCCACACTATAGGAAAAGAAGAAAGAACTGCAATACATTTTATAAAACTAGCATACCCTTAATACTAAAACATAATAAAGATAATACAAAAAGACCGACTTTATCTTTGACCATAGATGTCTAAATAATATCTTTGACCAAAAGTCTAAATAAAATATTTGTAAGTCAAATCTAAGTCTATTAAAAGAAAATCATTTCATGACCCAGTAGGATTCCTGGAGATAAGAATGGTTTAACATCAAGAAATCTAAGTTTTCAATTCACCAGGGAACAAAATAAAGGAGAAGGACCATATGATTTTGTCAAGAGCTATTGAACAGGCGTGCAATAAAAGTCAGCAGCCATTTCTAATAATATCAGCTGAGGTTTATTATGTGCTTGCTATGTGCCAGGCATTATTCTAAGGGCTTTGCTTGCATTAACTTAATCAATTTCCCTAATAGCTGTACTGGTACAGTCGTTAATATTCCTGTTTTACAGAAGAGGAAACTGAAGCTCGAGAAGTCAAATATTGTCATACATATTGGAAATGATGGAGCTAGGATTTGAAAGAAGGTGGAGTGGCTCTAGAGTCTATATTCTTAGCAGCTGTACAACATGCCACTAATAAAATCTCCAATTAGCACTAACAGGAAATCGCTATACCTAAATATGATCAACATTAGCTAGTGAAGGCTAACAGTAAACTTTACAATAAAAGGCAAAATTTCCATGAAAATTGAGGAATAAGTTAAGTGTTGGGATCTGTGTGAGGGTGTGTCAATATATAGCACCATTCTTTTCCTCCTGATATTGAAATTTAGGAAAAAGTTAAGATATAATCAGATGGGGAGCAAAACCATTGTATTACTGTTAAAGACTATGATAGAGTGCAAGGATTGTATCTGTGGGAAAATGGTCTTTACAAAACTAAACTCCAGAGTTAGGAGACTTGCTGACTCAGCCATGGCTACACTGAACCAAGGGAAGTCTCCCTTTGTGAGGGGCCTAAGCCAACCATGCCTAGTTTATTCTCCCGAAATTTATCAGTGAAATAAGTCACTCCCCAGGGTGAAGTGAGTAAAGGGGAACAGTAATATCGTGCTTGATTGAGCTCTCACTACACAATTCTTATCTAAAAACATTTAATTTAATTTAATCACAACTAAATTAGTAAGAACATAACACTAACAGGGACAACAAACCTTTGAGAAGACAATTAAAAGACAAGATATCTGTGACTCGGGAAAGTTAAACAGTTTCAAGTTTATCCAGTTTGAGGGCCAGCCTGTGGCTCACTTGGGAGAGTGTGGTGCTGATAACACCAAGTCAAGGGTTCAGATCCCTATATGGGGATGGCCGGTTAGCTCACTTGGGAGCGTGGTGCTGACACTTATCAGTCATCTTTAAAAAAAAAAAAAAAGTTTATCCAGTTTGAAACTAGCCAAGTGACTATTTGGCCAGAAAAAAAGTCAACAAAGACAATAAAATATCATATGAATTTTTGAAGCTGTTGTTGCAGTATCATTCAAATAATTAAACAATCAAAAAAAGGTTTTTTTACGTCAAGAAGCCAGTTTTTACAAAGAGAAGATTGTAAAGAATGGGAAGGATTTTCCCAAGCAGCCAAGGTCTTCAAGTTAGTTAAGGAGATAACTTTACTACGAAGAATACAAATGTCCATTTCTAATAATAAAATAAAATATTTATAAACTTGGAGATATAAATGAAGCATCTGAACAAAGGCAGAACAAAATCTTGCTAATGGGTCCAATTGTGCAACAAGCAGACACTCCCTTCTCACTTCTCGTCCATGACACCATCAGTTCTTCCTGTGGCAGCAGATGCAGAAGCACCTGCCGACCACAGGGCATGCCTGCCATTCATGGGGAAGGCGCTCAGGGTAACGCCACATAAGATACAGCTCTTTCGGCTTTCTAAAGGTATGTGGTGACGAGTTGAGAAGATTATTCTATTGTTTCTCTTCCCCAAACCTTCCTTAAAGCTTCCTTCACATCCTTGTTTCTCAAAGAGTAGATTAGGGGGTTCAGCATTGGGATCACCACTGTGTAGATCACAGCAACCGTGCGGTCTTGAGCCAAGGAGTAGCTGGACCTTGGGCGCAGGTACATAAAAAGTGTTGTGCCAAAGAAGAGGCAGACAGCAGTGAGGTGGGAAGCACAGGTGGAAAATGCCTTGAACCTACCCTGGGCCGAGTTCATTTTCAGGATGGTGATGAGAATTAAGAAGTAGGAGATCAATATGGTGACAGTGCAGCTCAAAAGGTTGAAACCAGCAAATATGAAGAGGAGGATCTCACACAGAAAGGTGTCCACACAAGACAGGGACAGGATGGGCGGTCCATCACAGAAGAAGTGAGTGACCACGTGAGCACCACAGAATTTCAGACTGAAGATACAGCTTGTGTGGATAAGAGAATTGAGAAACCCTGCACCATAGGAGCTCACAATCAGAGAGACACACGCCTCAGGAGACATGATGCTTGGGTAGAGCAGAGGGTCACAAATAGCAGCATAGCGGTCATAGGCCATGGCAGTGATAAGGTAGCACTCACTGGTGGCGAAACCTGCATAGAAGAACATCTGAGCCATGCAGCCGAGATAAGAAATCACCTTCCTCTTGGCCAAGAAGTTCACCAGGGTCTGGGGGACAACTGTGGAGGAGTAGCAGAAATCCAAGAAGGACAGGCTCTTCAGGAGGGAGTACATGGGCGTGTGCAGGGTGGCACTTACATGGATCAGGAAGAACATGATCAGGTTCCCCAGCAAAGTGATGGTGTACATGCCCAGGAATACCACGAAGAGCAGCCTCTGGAGCTGGGGGTCGCTCGTGAGGCCCAAGAGCTCAAACTCAATCCCTCGGCTCAGGTTTGCCCCTTCCATAGTTCTCCAGTGCTCTGGGGTGTGGACAGAGGGCACTGCCGGAAATGATGTTGAACACCTGGGGGCTCTTACTGGATTTAGTTCTGCACTAGGGAAAGCTTTCTGAAGATTAGTCTTACTGAGGAAATTTGGCTTTGCAGATGGAACTCTGCATAGAGAGGGTCTTCTCTCTTCGGTGGGTCAGTCACTTGGTTAGTTTAGTAAGCATTACTTGTGCAGCAATAGAAAATATAAGAGAAACATACACAATTTGATCTCTCAGGGATCTTAAAAAATTCTGAGTAATGAAACACTCAGTCGCCAAATATTTATTCACAGTTTTTTATATGATTAGCTCTGTGTTCGCCCTATCAGGAATTCAATAGTGCTTGACCTCAGGAAGCTTATCTTCTAGAAACAGTATATTTCATGTTTGAGCACACAAGCTCTGGTATCAGACTGCCAAGGTACAAAGCCGGGACTTCACCACTAACTAGCTGCCCTGAGGAGAGTAAGTGGATAACACACCTGCGAAAGATGCTGGGAGGATTCAGGAGAGGAAAGAACTGTATTGAGCAGGCAAAGATTCTAGTTAATCCCACTGACAAAATTTCCAGAATTATCAAACTACCAGGGCAGGAAAAGACGGACTATGTCTGTTGATAGAAAGCTGTGAATGGTGACAAGAAAAAAGCTTTCCACAATGCCCAGAGAGGCAAAGTGTCCTAGTAAAATTTAGACACTCGAAATCTGAGTGCAGATTTGAACACAGAGCATTGGCAGCTGTTTTTAGAGCACATGGAGCACAATTCTGTGATTTATTTCATGTCACTGAGATGCAACATTCAGCTATCTTTAACCCAACAGCTGCTACTTCATAATAAAACCCCAATTCTGCAGAATGTGAGCAGTCCTAGATTTGGATTGCAAATGTCATTGGCCCGACTGGTGTCAAAAGTCAACTCAGCTTCAAGGCAAAGGACAGTACTTCAGAGAAATGACTGTAGAACTCCATGGGTGGAAATAACTAGCTTACAGGAACTTCAAGGAAATAAAGAGAAGATCCTTAAGAGTGGAGTAGAACTTTTTGACCAGCTTCACATCTTCTTTCTTCAACAGACTGTTTCATTTTGGGTAACAGTTCCACAAGTATCTCTCTGATTAAAAGAATGAACCAAAGCAGAGAAAAGTAGGAATGTGTCCAATGCTCAGGATAGTGTAGATGAGGCAGGGAGCCTACACTGGGGTGGGGTGGCAGGATGGGTAGGGCAGGGTGATGAGTAATAGAGTGAATGGCTGATCAGAGCTTCCAGATTGATTTAAATCCACTTACTTTAAATCTTCTCTCTCTCTTCTCCCCTTTCCTCTCTCACCTCTCTTCTCCAATCTGCAATGAATACAGAATTCTTCAGAATATAGAGTTAGTCAAAGAAGGGATTACGGAGAAGTTGGTATCTCTGACAGTTTTTCAAAGGATGCTGGAATAACCACTATTTCTTTTACATCTTTTTTGTGGCTGGCTGGTACAGGGAGCCAAATCCTTGACTTTGGTTTAGTAACACTGCACTCTAACCAACTGAGCTAACCCACCAGCCCCTACCACTATTTCTGTTGACTGCAGTTTGTACCTATGAATGGAAAGTAGGAAGAAAACTTAAAGGCAGTCTTATCATATGAGAATAGATTAGGGAGTGGAGCCTCTAGGAGTGAGAGCAACTGCCTGGAACATGTAGATGAAGCAAGGGGCCTTACTTATACATGATTCCTTGCCCTTTTCCATGGGATAGCACAGTGAGAGCACCTACAGAAGGCAGGCAGCCAAGAGAAGCATGCATTGAATTCTTTGAGCAACAGCAATCCCAAACAATAATTCTTAAACAGTAAGGTGCCTTGCCAAGATGGAGAAATTTACTACATATGCAGATTCTAGGTCCCAACCACAGAAAATTTGATCCAGTGGGTCTGTAGCCGGGCTCCAGAATCTGGTAGTTCTGAAACAGTTGGCCTTTGAACCACACTTTGAGAAACACTAAACCAGGGGGTACTTGCAGGAGGAGATGGATGCTTTTCCTGAGCCACATATAGATATCCTTTCCTAACTTGTCAGAATTCTCTGTGTGCTGGGAAATCAGCTTGTGGGTAATATGGTTGTCCTGGACATTTCTCTTCCCTCTAGAAAACATAACATAGTTAACAATTTTCAGAAATCTGGGTACTACCTGATGATAATCAAAGACCAGAAAATTTCCTCCTTCAGAGCTGCTTGAGATGTTCTCAAGCAAACCATTTAATTCCAGCAAAGCACAGACTTGATGGCAGAGCTGTTGCTCTGGGGTCAGAACACAGCCTTCAGTAGAAAAAACAAGAGAAACAAAGCTAGACTCATTGTGCCCATAGACTGAGTCGGAATCAGAGCCTGCCACCAACTTTAATCTCTCATATGGTAAGAGGAGGAGGCAGCCCCACGCCCTGCAAGCTCCTCACAATTGATCTTGTGCTGGCAGGAGACACCCCAGAGCCATCTTTCCCCCTGGGCATCCCAGCAGCTCACAACTGGGGAGGAGGATGTGTTCACTGATGAGAGTTTAGGAGGCAGGTGAGGAAGTGAGAATAATTGGTCCCACGTAGATCATTAAAGTGTTTGCAAAGTTACTAGCATCTCTAAGAGTCTCTACTCATGAGGAATCAGATGACTGGGAAACTGGGAATGAGGGAAATGGATCCACACCGGATCCCTGACAATATGCTGATCATTAGCCCCCAAAGACTGCTCTACATCAACCCTAAACCTAACTCTTACATGATTATTATCTATATTTCCTCTACGCTGGAGAACCAAGTTTTTCTTTCTTCTATGCCAGTTACCCAATGTACATTTGTGCCCTAGATTGGAGCTGAGGATCTTTCTGCCCTTCAAAATTATAATTAAATTAAAGATATGTTATTTAGTTTCCAAATATTTGGGAAGTTTCTAGAAATCTTTGTTATTGGCTTATAATTTAATAACATGTGGTCAGAGAACATACTTTGTATGATTTGAATGCTTTTGTATTTATGACACTGTTTTATGGCCCAGAATAAGGTCTGTCTTGGTGAATGTTCCATGTCCACTTGAAAAGAATGTATGTTCTGCTGTGTTGAGTGGAGCGTTCTATAAATGTCAATTAGGTCAGGTTGGTTGATACTGTTGTTCAAGTCTACTATATCCTCTCTAATCCGTTGTTAATCTCATCCAGCATGTACTTGCATCTCAGACACTATAATTTTCATCTCTAGAAGTTTGATTTCAGTCTCTTTTTATATCTTTCTGTCTTTACTTATTTTTTGTACTTATTTCTTTAACTGTGCTATAATAACCTTTAATATGCCTATCTGCTAATTCTAACATCCGTACCCATTCTAGGTTGGTTTCAATTGGTTAATTATTTCCTCTTTATGGGTCATGGTTTCCTGCCTCTTTACATGCTTGTTTTGTTTGCATACCAGATATTGAGAATCTTATCCTGCTGGGTAATGGATATTTTTATATTCTTACAAATAGTTTTTTGTTCTAGGATACAATCAAAGTTATTTTGCAACAGTCTGATCCTTTTGAGTCTTGCTTTCATGATTTGTTAGGCAGGTCTATAGCAGGACTCAGTCTAGGACTAATTATTCTCCACTACTGAGGAAAGAACTTCCTGAATACCCAAAGCCCCATGAGTTATGAGTATTTCAAGCCTGGCTGGTGGGAACTGGCATTGCACTTGCCCTCTGTGAGCACTGGGCACTGTGACCTCCAATCTTTCCAGATCATTCCTTCCCTATCTTTGGGAGTTTCTTCATGTGATGTACTAATCATTATTCTGATGAATATTTGAGAGGGGACCCTCTGTAGATCACCAGGCTTCCCTCTCTATAAAGATTTCTCACTCTGGTTCTTTGTCATATGAACATGAGCCTCGTAGGCCTCTCCAGACTCGCAGCTTCTTCTCTTCAGTATGCCTGCCCTGTTCTTGATCTGGAAACTCTCCAAAGGCAGTAAGCTGGGGCAACCGTCATGTTCACCTCTTATGTTTCCCACCTCTCAGGGATCATTGCCTTTCACTGCTTCCTATTTAATGTCTTAAAAACTATTGTTTCTTGTATTTTTAAATTATTTTATTTTTCATTTTTGGTGTTGTTTTAGACAGGAGGGTAAATTTTATTCCTACTACTCCATCTTGACTATAAGTTAAAGTCTCCCATGGAAAAATTAAACTCCATGGTTTCTGCAAATTGTGGAATACTTACCACGGTTTCTTCTGTCTTCTGGTTTTTGCTTCTGCCTGTCATGTCTTCACTCAGCACTGCACAGATCCAACAGGAAACCTAATACCATCTTTGCTACACACACACACACCTCTCACACAAAGCATTCATGTAGAAACTTTGCTAAAGATTTTTGTGGGAGACGAAGGAGAGGTATATGTTGAATTTATTCATACAACTCCAAGTGGTCGGGCTGGAAGTTGAGGGGAGAGGGAGCCTTGTGTTCTAGGCTGCAGTGGTCCAGAGTAGAACATTCCTTGCTGAGCTGGGATGGCAGGGGTGGGAGTGGGGAGCAGTCTCGGTTCAAATACGACAAACTCTCACCTTTCTTACCAAACCTGTGTAGATTTTTTTTTTTTTTTTTTTTTTTTTTAGCAACTGGCTGGTACTTTTGTAGATTTTCTTAAACAGGTATTTGTTCATTTGCTGTTTACTCGTAGGACCATTTCCAGAGGCTCTATATGGTTGGTTGGTTGTTGTTTTTTAAAATAATTTTCACCAGTTTCATTGGTGACAAGGTCAACAGAGCTCCTCACACTGTCATGCCAGAAGTCAATCTCTTACTGATTTCTTATTAGTGATTTTCATATTAAATTATGTCTTGTCTGGCATTAATATTGCTACACTAGCTTTCTCTTGGTTAGTATTTAAATGACATGTCTTTTCCTATTCTTTTATTTTCAACTTTTCTATCCCATTATGTTTGCAGAATTACCCCAAGAAGACCATAAATATGAATCTTCTAAATGACAATATGCCTGGAAAATTGATTTGTTTCACAGTAAACATTCAGAAACGTTCTGGGGCTTTATCAGAAAAGCTGGTATAGCTAGGCAGAAATCAAACAAATCCTATGAAAGGAAACTTTGTGAAGGATGGGACGTCGTCTTCACCTCAACAGATGGTATCACAGGCAGCTGAATGCCTTTGTGAAGAACTGAAATCCAGGAAGAATTGCCACATTGATAGAGTGCTGCTGTGTCGTCTTCTCTGTCCAGGTATCTTTATGCAGTTATTCTCATATCTTTTACCTATACTAAAATAACTTTTGTCCTTTATTTATGTCCATAGCTTGTTTCACATTAAAATCACTTTGGAAACCAACACACAAACTTTCAGGTGTGATTTTTATAAATAGCCTATATCTGAAGTTTTTTGTTTTTGTTTTTTGGGTTTTTTTTAGCCAATCAGAGTATCACTGCTTTTATATAGGTGGAATTTTGGGATTTGTTTATTTGATTTATTTATTTTTTCTTTACAATTTTTTGGGCTTTCTCATATTTTAGATTTATTTTTACATCTCTCTTTGATTTTTCCATTTACCGTACTTTTACCAATTTGCTTCCCTCCCCATCCTCTGATCCTATTCCTCTTTCCTTTTGGATTAAGTTTTCTATATTTTTTATGCATATTTTTTTTCCTTTCACTGATCCCTCTAGTTCTCTTAGTAGCTATCCTTAAATCTTGAACAACCATATTTAATTTAACAAATCTATCAAATATGCTTGAATTAATCAGTTTGTTATATTTAAATTGGTCACTGGATTATCTATTGCTACATAACAAACTATTCCTAAATTTAGCAACTTAAATTAATAAACATTTATTATCTCATACTTCATGAGAAGTCACATACTGTAATTTCTGCAGCATTCTATTGGTTACTCAAGTCAGCCCTATTCACCATGGGAGTGGACTACACAAAGGCATGACTACCAGGGGGTGAGAAACACAGGGCACCATTTTGAAGACTGGCCATCAGTCTGCCCTGTGGCCTTTACTGACTCATGTTCACTTCACATGTGAAATGTACTCACCCCCTCCCAAGGCCCCCCAGAATTCATCCCAACAGAGCATTAGCTCAAGATCCATGAGTACATCATCTAAATTAGGTAAAGGTATGGATGAAACTCCTCAGGTGTGGTTCCTTAGAATTTCTCAAGAATAACTACTCTCAATAACAAGTATGGTGAGCTAAAGACAAGTTACATCTGGCTTCTACATGCCTAACACATAATGCCAGGACAGGCATAAGATAACTGATACAAAAAAGGGAGGGAAATGTAGGCATGAATGAATTATTAAACCACAGAAATTCTGAAATCCACTAGAGCTAGTGTTAGTATTCAAGGCCTGGGAACAATTCTCTGTGGACTTGGCTGTTTCCCTGAGATCTTGGTTCTGCCCACTGAACTATCCTTCCTTTTACATGATAGCTATTCTGAGTTTGCAGCTGAGTAATTTTCTCAGCTTTCTTCCTGTCTGAAGAAATTTGGGGATTCAAAGGATTTCATTTTCTATTGCCTTACAGTTCAAGCTGGTGGTGGTTCTGCCACTATAACTCTTTTAAAAATTTTGAGAGTCTTACATAAATCTTATGAGAATTTATTCTTTTTTTTTTTTTTAATTTTATTTTGTCGATATACATTGTGGCTGATTATTGCTCCCCATCACCAAAACCTCCCTCCCTTCTCCCTCCCCCCTCCCCCCCAACAATGTCCTTTCTGTTTGCTTGTTGTATCAACTTCAAGTAATTGTGGTTGTTATATCTTCTTCCCCACCCCCCCGGTTTTGTGTGTGTGTGTGTGTGTGTGTGTGTGTGTGTGTGTGTGTGTGTGTGTGTGAATTTATATATTAATTTTTAGCTCCCACCAATAAGTGAGAACATGTGGTATTTCTCTTTCTGTGCCTGACTTGTTTCACTTAATATAATTCTCTCAAGGTCCATCCATGTTGTTGCAAATGGCAGTATTTCGTTCGTTTTTATAGCTGAGTAGTATTCCATTGTGTAGATGTACCACATTTTCCGTATCCACTCATCTGATGATGGGCATTTGGGCTGGTTCCAACTCTTGGCTATTGTAAAGAGTGCTGCGATGAACACTGGGGAACAGGTATACCTTCGACTTGATGATTTCCATGCCTATGAGAATTTATTCTACAAGACAAAAGTCACATTAACAAATCTCTCTGAGATAACTCTCTACCTTGAGCCTCTGACACATAATAATTGTACATATTTATGAGGTATTGTGTAATATTTTGCTAAACATATACGATGTGTACTAATCAAATCGGGATAATTAGCATATCTGTTACTAATTATCTGTTACTAATGTTACTCAAACATTTTCATTTCTTTGTGTTGGGAATACTCGAAATCCTCTCTTTTAGCTATTTGAAAATATACAGTAAGTTGCTGTTAATTATAGTCAACCTACTATAGTGCTATAGAACAGTAGAATTTATTCTTCCTATCTAGTTGTAATTTTGTATCCATTAACCAACTTCTCACTATTTCCTCTTCTGCCCTCCCCTTGCCAGCCTGTAGTAACCACTATTCTACTTTCTACTTCTATGAGATCAACTTTCTTAGCTTCCACATATGAGTAAGAACATACGGTATTTCTCTTTATGTGCCTGGCTTATTTCACTTATAATGTCCTCCAGGCTCATCCATGTTGCTGAAAATGATAAGATTTCATTCTTTTTTATAGCTGAGTATTATTCCTTGTGTATGTAAACCACATTTTCATTATTTATTCATCTCTTTATGGACACTTAGGTTGATCAAGTCTTGAGCTTTTCTTTGATGGGAGACTTTATTATTGATTCATTCTTGTTACTTGTAATTGGTCTGTTCAGGTTTTTTAATTCTTCTTGCTTCAATCTTGGTAGGATATGTATCCAGGAATTTATCCATTTTCTCTTGGTCTTCCAACTTGTTGTTGTATAGTTGTTTATAATAGTCTCAAATAACCCCTTGTACTTCTGTGGTATCAGTTGTAATGTTTCCTTGTCATTTCTGATTTTATTTATTTGAGTCTTCTCTCTTTTTTTGTCATTAGTCTACATAATGGTTTGTCAATTTTATCATTTTTTTTTTTAAAGATGACCGGTAAGGGGATCCTAACCCTTGACTTGGTGTTGTCAGCACCACGCTCACCCAGTG